>NC_088242.1:13288214-13588214 GCF_036934945.1 Oncorhynchus masou masou
GTTGGAGTCATTAACTCGTTTTTCAACCACTCCACCAATTTCTTGTTAACGAACTATAGTGTTGGCAAGTCGGTTAAGACATCTACTTTGTGCATGACACAAGTCATTTTTCCAACAATTGTTTACAGACAATCAGACTATCACAATTCCAGTGGGTCAGAAGTTTACATACACGAAGTTGACTGTGCCTTTTTAAACAGCTTGGAAAATTCCATAAAATGATGTCATGGCTTTAGAAGCTTCTGATAAGCTAATTGATATCATTTGAGTCAATTTGAGGTGTACCTGTGGATGTATATCAAGGCCTACCTTCAAACTCGGTGCCTCCTTGCTTGACATCATGGGAAAAACAAAAGAAATCAGCCAAGACCTCAGAAAATAAATTGTAGACCTCCACAAGTCTGGTTCATCCTTGGGAGCAATTTCCAAACGCCTGAAGGTACCACATTCATCTGTACAAACAATAGTACACAAGTATAAACACCATGGGACCACGCAGCCGTCATACCGCTCAGGAAGGAGACGCGTTCTGTCTCCTAGAGATTAATTTACTTTGGTGCAAATCAATCCCAGAACAACAGCAAAGGACCTTGTGAAGATGCTGGAGGAAACCGGTACAAAAGTATCTATAAAAGTAAAACGAGTCCTATATCGACATAACCTGAAAGGCCGCTCAGCAAGGAGGAAGCCACTGCTCCAAAACCGCCATAAACAGGCCAGACTACAGTTTGCAACTGCACATGGGGACAAAGATTGTACTTTTTGGAGAAATGTCCTCTCGTCTGATGCAACAAAAATATAACTGTTTAGCCATAATGACCATCGTTATGTTTGGAGGAAAAAGGGTGAGGCTTGCAAGCCAAAGAACACCATCCCAACCGCGAAGCACGGGGGTTGCAGCATCATGTTGTGGGGGGGCTTTGCTGCAGGAGGGATTGGTGCACTTCACAAAATAGATGGCATCATGAGGCAGGAATATTGTGTATATATTCAAGCAACATCTCTAGACATCAGTCAGGAAGTTAAAGCTTGGTTGCAAATGTGTCTTCCAAATGGACAATGACCCCAAGCATACTTCCAAAGTTGTGGCAAAATGGCTTAAGGACAACAAAGTCAAGGTATTGGAGTGGCCATCACAAAGCCCTGACTTCAATCCTATAGAAAAGTTGTGGGCAGAACTGAAAAAGTGTGTGCGAGCAAGGAGGCCTACAAACCTGACTCAGTTACACCAACTCTGTCAGGAGGAATGGGCCAGAATTCACCTAACGTTTTGTGGGAAGCTTGTGGAAGGCTATCCGAAATGTTTGACCCAAGTTAAACAATTTAAAGGCAATGCTACCAAATACTAATTGAGTGTATGTAAACTTCTAACCCACTGGGAATGGGATGAAAGAAATGAAAGCTGAAATGAATAATTCTCTCTACTATTATTCTGACATTTCACATTCTTAAAATAAAGTGGTGATCCTAACTGACATAAGACAGGGAATTTTTACTAGGATTAAATGTCAGGAATTGTGAAACTGAGTTTAAATGTATTTGGCTAAGGTGTATGTAAACTTCTGACCTCAACTGTAATTGTACATTTATTCTGAATGTAGGCAGCTTATAAATTGCATAGGACTAATGGATATTAACATAAGAGTTTAATTGTACCTTAATCTCCTGTGTAGTGTTGGGAAGGGCCAGTGAGTAGACTCCACTGTCTGTGTTCCCCGACTTGTAGAGTGCAGCACAGTCTGGGTATGTGGTCGGTGTATCCTGCATCATGGTAGGCTTGTTCACTGCAGAAAGTGGAGAGCACATCAAATTTATACTGCATCAAGTTTACTTTTCCATAAATATATATATTTACTTTTCAACAGTAGTTTTGATCCCCCCCCGAGTCTGTCACCCACCTCCACCTGCGGGGACGGAGATGGTGTAGATTAGGTTGTTGACGGTCTCCAGTAGCTCCTGTTGCTGCCGCTGCAGGGCAGAGCTGTTGGTGGTGGCCCGTAGAAGCTGTTTCTCCAGCTCCTCGATGACGGCAGTCTGTCTCAGTACAAGTGTAGAGAGCTGCTCCTTCTTCTCCTTCAGCTGCTCCAGCTCCACCTGCATCTGTACCTCCATCTCCCCCACCCTCTTCTCCAGGTAGCTGGGGAGGAGGAAGGGCAGGGTACACACTCAGAAACTTGCAACAGAGCTGGCAGGGCATTACTGGTCTTATAGCACTACTTAGTATGTTGGTGTTGTCCCATCAATTATTACTGTTGTGGACTGTTGTACAATACATATGGCAACTCAACTTCCCTTGTTTCCAAACCAAGCAACTAGCTATCTTAATCAATAAGTTTGTTTTACAAAACTGTATTTCACACAGAATATAGGAAACACTACTAAATATTTAGTCTATCTGGTGTTTGTAGCCTTTTTAGTTAAAACATGATTTAGAGATTGGGCACCTGCATGACTGTGCAGTTTACGACAAACAACAAAACATCCTTACCTGTTTTTGTCATTCAGCTTGCTTATTTCATTTATTTGGAAAATGAGCTGTTTTTCCAACTTGTTCGTTGACAGAAAGTTCTCAAGAAGCTGACGTTCGAGCCGAGTTGTATTATTTATTACCTAAAGATGAGAGACAATTACTTCCCACAGAAAATGTTAGATGAGATTGTGCTATTAATTGCTGCAAGCCCTTTACAGATTAAATGAAGTAAACATCATTTTGTTTCATTATGTCAGATAATTGGCAAGAATCAAATTAAGAACACAGGATCATGAGGGATTTGCTTTTGTTTTCCCGCAAGTCATTTTAGTTTTGTATTTTCAGAATCTGCCCTTAAAGGGGCAATCAGCAGTTGCTAACTTGCCATGAAAAAGTATTTGCCCCCTTTATGATTTTCTCTATTTAAAAATAATAATAATTCTGACACTGAATGTTATTAGATCTTCAACCTTGACCTAATATTATATAAAAGAAACCTGAGTGAACAAATTACAATGTTGATACTTATTTAATTAACAAAGTTATGCCACACCCAATGTCCCTGTGTGAAAAAGTAATAGTCCCCTTACACTTAATGACTGGTCGTGCCACCTTTAGCTGCAATGACTGGTTGTGCCACCTTTAGCTGCAATGACTGGTTGTGCCACCTTTAGCAGCAATGACTGGTTGTGCCACCTTTAGCTGCAATGACTGGTTGTGCCACCTTTAGCAGCAATGACTGGTTGTGCCACCATTAGCAGCAATGACTGGTTGTGCCACCTTTAGCTGCAATGACTGGTTGTGCCACCTTTAGCAGCAATGACTGGTTGTGCCACCTTTAGCTGCAATGACTGGTTGTGCCACCTTTAGCTGCAATGACTGGTTGTGCCACCTTTAGCTGCAATGACTGAAACCAAATGCTTCTTGCAGTCTTTCCCATCCCTGTGGATACATTTTGGCTCACTCTTCCATCCAGAACTGCTGTAACTTGGCAACATTAGTGGGGTTTTGAGCATGAACTGCTAGTTTCAGGTCCTGCCACAACCTCTCGATCGAGTGGTGTAATAGTTTGGGGATGCTTTGCTGCCTCAGGACCTGGATGACTTGCCTTCCTTGAAGGAACCATAAATTCTCCTCTGTATCAAAGAGTTCTAAAGGAGAATGTCAGGCCATACATCCATGAGCTGAAGCTGGAGCACAGCTGGGTCATGGAGCAAGACAATGATCCAATACACATAAGTCAGTCTGCATCAGAATGGATGAAAAGCAACAAATTTAAAGTTCTGGAATGGCCTAGTCAAAGACGAGACCTAAACCCAATTTGAGATGTTGTGGCAGGATCTGAAACAAGCATGTCATACTCAAAAGTATCTGTTATTTGATCACATCTAATATTAGGTTTTGGTTGAAGATCTGATAACATTCAGTGTCAGTTATGTGCAAAATAGAGAATGAGAAAGGGGGCAAATACTTTTCACGGCTCTGTATATACATGTTTGGACTTATACATTAATGAAATGTACCTATTGATTCTTGAAGAACAGAACTTATAGATTCCTCATCAGAGCCCAAAATATAAGCTCGTTTTACTACAATGGTGTAAACAAAGTCAATGTAAACAAACGCTGTATATTCAAAAAAACCTCGACATAACAAATTTTGATATCATGGATAGTTCATCCTTGCATTCATAGCTCCATCTCTGAATTTGAGTGGTTCCAATTCTCCACCCCCATCCCTCAGCTTTTTACCGAAACAGTGGTGAGGACTCGTTATTGTTTCAACTACTGATTACTTTAAATAGGCAATCTCTCAATTGGGGATGTGGTATGACTAAATGAAACATTGGTCTTTTCCTGGCTAGAAAAATATCTCAAATGAGTCATATGTAATGGATTCTGATATCTCCCTATATTCTCTAGAGTAGTCTGTTTCATAAACAGCTCCATAGTTCACTGCAATTCTTTTGGAACAGCTACAGTTGAAAATAAATTGTGCACACCCTGCCATGAGTTTAGTTTTTATCCACACTTACAGTAGACTGAACATTTACAATACAGCACCCTCAAGACATTTGTATTTTGTAAATGTAGCCCTTTACTTTATAAAAATTCTAGGAGTGCAAACTCAATTTGTAACAGTCCTATCTCACTTCATGTGCAAACACTTTGTGGTTCGCTCCACGTTCTTAGAGCACAATTAGCATGGGTGTAGATGGTTAAAAAACTGAACAATCGAATTCCAATAAAGGACAAATATATTGGAAAGGGGGCAGTGGATGTAGAGGCTACTGTGAAAGAGGGCTCTATAATGTAATGAATTTCTTTAGACGTTTTGAAATCCTAGGTCCAGAAAACCCCTTCTGATTTTCCAGTTTGAGGAACTGAACTCAGCAAAAAGCTGGCCCAATTTGTTGTTTACATGAATGTTGGGTATGTGTCTGTCTACCATTGGAGCTGGTGTTGGAGACTTTGAACACACGGATGTCTGATTGTGACATTGATAGACCCTTTCTTGTGGGAATACAATGACGTTAGTAACAGGAAATGCTGTGTAGTTCGTTAACAAAAGGTCAATGGCCTTCTAAAGCAAATCATAATCCTGGCCCTGTTGGACAGCATTCAATTTAAAAAATATATATATATTGCCAATTTGATTACTTTTATCATTAATTGCAGTGTTTCCCCTAGGATTTGTTTTTCAGCGGTGGTGGCAAAGTTAGCCCCCCCATGCTCACGGCGGTGTCTCTGACCAAACATTTTAGAGGACCCCTCTTGGCCACAGAGCTAATTTCCTGCATTTCTACACATTTCAACCATGGGGCAGAGAAAAAATTGCAGTTTTAAAGCTAATTTCCTGCAGTTCTACACTTTTCCATGTGGCTTATGCAGTTTTCTTATACTATCGGAGTGTCTCAAATATAAGAAAATCAATGGGGTCCCCATGCCATGACATTTTTGGAATTGTACATTCTCACTGACTGTCCATTTTTTTTTATTTTGGTGATTGTTTTGGTGATTTTTATTTTGGTGATATATAGAGCTCCATAATCTTTTCTACATACTTTGTCTGGTTTTAGTCGTTTAAGTTTACACTGAAAACATTTTGCTTTCCCCGCTGCTGCTGAATGAATATAGGGGAAACACTGAATTGTTTGATGAAGGCTACTGGGTTATGAATGTTGAGTCATTTAGCATACAGTGCCGTGAAAAAGTATTTGCACCATTTCTGATTTTCTCTATTTTTGCATATTTTTTTTATACTGAATGTTATCAGATCTTCAACCAAAACCTAATATTAGATAAAGGGAACCTGACTTTACAAATAACAAAAATGTATACTTTGGGGATGCTTTGCTGCCTCGGGACTTGGACGAATTGCCTTAATAGAAGGAATCATGAATTCTAGCGATGTGAGACTGATCAACAACTACAGGAAGCGTTTGGTTGGAGTCATTGCAGCTAAAGGTGGCACAACCAGTTATTGAGTGTAAGGGGGCATTCACACGGGGGCATTTGGGCGGCAGGTAGCCTAGTGGTTAGAGCGTTGGACTAGTAACCAAAAGGTTGTAAGATAGAATCCCCGAGCTGACAAGATAAAAAATCTGTCGTTCTGCCCCTGAACAAGGCAGTTAACCCACTGTTCCTAGGCTGCCATTGAAAATAAGAATTTGTTCTTAACTGACTTGCCAAGTAAAATCAAATAAAAATTGGGTGTGACAAAAAAAAAATCATGAAATAAATGAGATAAGTATGCAATTGTTATATTATTTGTTAATTCAGGATCCCGTTATCTAATATTAGGTTTTGTTTGAAGATCTGATAACATTCAGTATAAAAAATATGCGAAAGTAGAGAATTAGAAAGGCAGCAAATACATTTCACAGCACTGTATACAGTATGTGTATAGATATATCACACACACAAAACCAATATTGTTAAGTAGAAGGTCCTCACCTGCGTCTCTACGTTGGTCAGTTTCCGTGTTTGCTCAGTGGTCTGACTCAGCAAGTTAGCCCCAATCTCTATCATGGCTGCGGTGTGGTTGTGGACAGCATTCTGCTGGATCTTGGCCATCTCCTGCTTCATGCTTTCCTGGATATAGTTCTCCAGCTGCAGTAAGGATCAAGAAGAGTTGACGAAGGCAGGTTAGTGAGATGGTTTAAGTGATATATCAGTATTATTGGTTCACTGTGATGGTGTCAAATGAATTGGGTATGATACTGTGGTTTACCATATGGATGTCACAGTGAATGTGTAGCCTATTTCTCTTTTAGAATGACTCCTTTTAAGCAGTACAACCTTGTTATAGAGTTCATGACTTTTCCCCTTGTCTGACTGAGAGGTAGATGTAGACAATTATCCAGTGACAGGCCAGGCATTTTGACTAATGCTTAGATTTACATTATATTGAAGCCTTAAATTGCTGCAGGAAGTTCATTTGCTTCTGTTGGGGTCAAATGGAAGACTGAGAATATTTTCCCAGCATCCCTTCTGGTTCATATTAATGCCATCACTTGAACTATACTAGAGATTAATATCTAACTGAAAATCTACACATTTTTTATATGGTTGCTTTTGGTTACATCAAATTGTATCACAATCATTCAGGACTGCACTGTAATTCCCTGTCAACATGCTATATTCAACCTCTAAGGTTCTTTTTGTAAAATTGTACTTCTGAATGAGCCTTTACATGAATTAGGTTCGGTCATCGTGGCGACAACTAATAAATTGTAAAATGTCTACTAGTGGAAAAGTTCTAAATAAACTGTCTTCTCTAGTGTCTATTCCACATGGTATCATTGTCTTTAGAGAAAATAAAAGCTTTAGATAGGCGTTATGTCCCCTATTCAGTATCCACCTGTCAGATTTAGAACAAACCCAATCATAAAGCTCTTTCTACATCAAGTTCCTGAGTGGCAATTAGGCCTGAAAGTCTTGTAAACAGGATGGAAATGCTGAGTGATGAGTTGCATCCTCCACGACACAGCGTCTTCCACTGCAGGATGATATCATGGCACTTGTAGACCTAGTTTTTCTGGTCTTTGTTTGCGTAAACAATTAGGTTGTATACCCATCTGCCAAGAAGCTAAACTATTGTGACTAAGTTTAAACTGGGAAGCATATTTAGCCTTTCCCCATGTCAATGAATGACAGTGCAGCAGTCAGTGCTAATTTTTGAATTGGTCTTCTTTTCTCCACTTCCATATTGGCTGTGTTCTTGGACACAGACACGTGGAGGCTGGAAGAGTGTGCCATCGGAACTGCAAGCGGGAAGTTCCCAATGACTGCAATCTAATCAGCTGTTTACGTGTTGTTCCTCCCCGCTAACATGAAAAGCGTGACCGCAAACTGACACATATCTTTTATGTCCATCCGCTGGACTCCCTATTTTTTTTCCAGAGTGGGACAGTGCAATAATTTGAGGTATTACCTCTGCTCTCACAATAAATGTTAATTTCATCAGTTGATGTACAGTGATTTCCTTTGTCCTTGACTCAGGGTCTTACATGGTGCAGTACAGAGGAAAAGCCTTTCCTCTGTTATTACAGATCATGCCAATATTCCCACAAGCTGTAGTGTGTGAAATTGACGTGTCAGGAAAAATTACATTTAATTTTATTAGTAATGTATTTGGGAAATGGATACTTACATTTTGCATAAGGCTTTGTTCTTACGTGTTAGTATTAGTAATTCTGTTCAAATGACCCTATTACATAGACAACTTCTTCCTTTAAAATAGCTCTAGAAATCTGGACACATTGAGCCGACCTCACTTTTACCAGGTGTCTCTTAACCTTTGCAGATCTCCCATAGATTAGTTCCGCTCACTTGTTTCTTTTACATCCAATGTGTTGCATTTCAGTTAAAGACTGGACTTCCTTTCCATGACAGACATTAATGACAATGTTCTTAATCCTTTCCATCCAGAGTAGTCACTTTAGGCCAAATCCTAACCTTGAACACACATAACTCTGACTATTGTGTAGCATAAATCATGCATGTCAATTGGATTTGAGATTTTAGCAGAGTTACACGCATGTTCGCGCATAACAAATCTGTCCTTCGAGGATAGAATTCTGTGAGGCAGTGAACGCTTAATGAATTGAATAACGGATTATCACGGAGTCTAAAGACTACAGATTCACTATTTTAATGGCTTCAGGGTAGCCTAGTGGTTAGAGCGTTGGACTAGTAACCGGAAGGTTGTAAGTTCAAATCCCGAGCTGACAAATCTGTTGTTCTGCCCCTGAACAGGCAGTTAACCCACTGTTCCTAGGCCGTCATTGAAAATAAGAATTTGTTCTTAACTGACTTGCCTAGTTAAATAAAGGTAAAATAAAATATTTAGGCTTTTAAACTCTAGTAGAGTGAGAGCTGACTTTTCAGATCAATCACTGTTCTTAATGTATTTTTAAGCTATGTTGAGTGCCGTATTCAAAACATCATCCTTTAAAGACTACATTTTTCTAATTGAGGTGTTCTTAAGCAGTGGCTCTGATGTAACAGCAATGACAAAAGGTCTGGGGACCCTAACGCTTCGCAGCAGCTGACCTAGCTGGCGGAGTGATTCAGGTCAGGCTCTGTTTCCTTGGAGAGGTGTGAGCTGTGTGATAAGACTTTGAAGTTGTGCTTGTCTTGTCAGAGCTCTATAGACCTCATCATTAATCAAACTCTATAGAGAAGAAAGAATGGAGGCAGCCCAAGCAGAGGCACTCTGTTTCTTTCACAAGTGATGGCTCAGCAGTGCTGAAAGGGATGCGCACACCCTTCATCTGGGCACCTGTGTGGAGGCTTTGTCACTTCTCGGGCCCTTCTCACCCACTCACAGAGCCACCACAGCCCTGTTCTGTTCTGGGACGCTTCTTTGTTTTATGGCCTTTCAGGATACTTTCTTCCTACTTCGGCTCACATTCGCTTTATTACTGCTCAAGACTGAATCCATGTCAAGATGCCCCCTTCGAATAGTAGGACAATGTCACAATTCACTTGCCTACATCCTTACAAGGTGAAGTTCAGTCCTCTCAATCAGAATCTGAGAATTCTTTGATTCTGAATGGAAGTCTTTCAAAGCCATCTTGGCAGTAAGGGAAGTGACTGGAGTATAACGCGCCTGCACATCACTGAAAAGTTGGTGTGTACACTAGGGCTGTGAAGATACTGGTATCACTATTTTTGGGGGCCAAAATTATTTGTTCCTTTTAAAAACCTGCTGTATGTAAAATATTGTGTGCTATAGCTTGGAATATAAATGTGACTCTGGATGACAACATGTTTGTTTCCAACATTAGGGCTGTTTCTCTAAAGAAGTCAAATCCGCTTTGTTTAGTTTCCTGCCACGATACTAACGAGAATCATGATACTGAAATAGTCCTGGTCCTAGTGTATACTCTTGTATTCTCTCACGGGGGAAATTAAACCGTCCTATAGAAAGCAACTTGTAAAACGGTGCTCTCCAACCTTGTTCCTGGAGCGCAACTGTCCTGTAGGTTTTCGCTTCAACCCTAATCTAGGGCACCGGATTCTATTAATTAGCTGGTTGATAAGCTGAATTGGGTTAGTTGCAACTAGGGTTGAATTGAAAACCTATACAAGGGTAGCTCTCCAGGAACCGGTTTGGAGAGCCCTGTTGTAAGCCATATTGAGCGGAGTGGGAAACCAGAACATGTAGCTGGCCTATATGAATATTTCCCTGAGTTGAAATGAGTCCATGATACTACATAACATCACCTCTGCACAGTAAGATACATAATGAGGTCAGTTTAACACAGATTATACATCTGTGCCGAAGGCTGCAAAAGCTTACTGTCTCTTAACTTTATCATCTTACATTTACGTAACATAATTAGGGCTGTGACGATCAAGGAATTTTGGATGATTGTAATTGGCCAGCCAAATGACCGCAGTCTCCGTAATAGCCATTTGAATAGCAATATTTTTTTTATTTCTATGCATTTGCTGCCATAGAAATAGACTGAATATAATTTCAAGTCAACGATGGCATAATGGGTGGACTGGTGGCCATTGCAAGTGTACCCATAGGCGCAAACAGGAAGTAAAATGATATGCTGTGATTTGTTGATTCAACTCGATATCATAACAAATACATTCCATTGCATGACCCACATCAATTAACAGAATTTGAATGAGAGTTTCATGTTAAGGGTACAGCTGATATGGACTCAACCGCAGGAATGCTCAGCGGTCCCGTCTTCAATCAGCTGATTTAAAAATGTTATGATGGTTATTTTCATGACTCTTCATCCATGACCGTCAGTTATACGGTAATTGTGCCAGCCCTAAACATAGTGGCAGAGCAGCAGAACCATTCATTTAGTGCTTCATCACTGAACGGCTCATAGCACCCAATGGGGTATCCTGAACCAAGTCCCTTATGTTTTAAATATGGGCACTCATCCAAAGAGTGCAAATAACTAACATATATTTTTGTGGAACCATTTGTAACATAAATAAATTGGAGAGATGAAACAGATCATAAGATATAGAGGGACAGAATAAAAAAAACGTATAATATCATGCGAATGGGTGTGAGACCGTGTTGAACACACACACCTGCACTACCAGTAGAGAAGCTGTGTGACGTCAAGCAGAACACTGTACCTTGAGGAGCCACTGCGTGTTGTTCTCCATGATGTTCTCCAGCTGCTCCAGCCTCTGGGCAGACTCGTCATACTCTGCTGGATCGTCCTTCTGGACCAGGTTGGTGTAGGTGCTGCTAGGGGTCCTGCAGTTGTCCTGCTCAGGCAGCAGAAAGGTGTAGCTGCACGGGCCATTCTGGATCTGGTATTGTCTCTTAACAGCTGTCGTGTCTGTAGTTTTCCTGTAGCCGGCCCCCAGGGCCAAGCAGCTACTCAAGACCAGTAAGCCAACATAAAACATTTTAAGAATTAAAACAAAAATTGTATAGTTATCCAAAATTCTCCTTTTGGGTCACTCACTGCCTTTTAAATGGATTTGTTTTTAGAAGAGAAATATTGTTGTAATTCTTTCCTCTGGAATATCCAAATGCACACAGTCCTCTTTCAATTCTTCAGGTTCTTTTATAGGCAGGAGGAGGGGATACGGTCAGCGGGTATACCGGGTAGATGGTGTCATTCCTGCAGGTTCCCAGTCCTAGACTGCACGCTTCCCCTTTTTCATTAAGCCCCCAGCCTCTTGGTTTCAGCTGCAGTTGGCCCTCTGATTAGCTAGATATGGGAGTGAAAGCAAGGCCCCTCCCACTACGTCCCTGTGGCCAGTCACTGTGAAGAGCCGCTGGGCTGGAAGCAGCAATGTGGAGACTCGTTCTTACACACACACACACACACACACACACACACACACACACACACACACACACAGGAGCAGATGCACTAATTAAACACTTCCCTCCGTATCCTCTTGTTTGCATGAGATCGAGAGCTTTATGAACAGGTCAGGGAGACAGATGGGCAGATAGTATAAAGTAATTACCATATTTGCGTGTTCTCACAATCTGATGGCCAATCATCTATTCTGGATGCAGCTGCCTTCTTCCAGCTAAGTCTGCAATTGCAATATCCATCCCTACCCACTAAATATGTTTTCTCCTGTTGACAACAAAAGCACAAAACATTGGTCTAAGTATGAGAATGTTGCGGGAAAGAGAGACTATTTCTCTGTCGTCACTCATCCCATGCCGAGCTCTTTGCTCCGTCTTAAGAAACATTAGCTCTTATTTCCTGTCATTCTCCAACTCTGGGCTGTATCAGGGTCTTGGTTACATATGAAGGGGTGAGATTCAGTATGTTTACAGAGGGAGAAGAGTATCTGGCTGAAGTTCTGGGGACATTAATAAAGCTCATCCGTCCACTTCATGTCATCTTAATAAGATGCTAAATCTCCATTATGTGACTTAAAATAAACTGATCTTGGCTTTACAGGGTTCAGGTTTTTTTTTCCCTGTGTGGGAATGAAGTAGTCAAGGTTCTTCATCTAGTCCTTTTTCAAGGCGCTTCTTTTTTCTTTATCACCTCTGATCTTGGCTGCTGTTGACAGGCAGCTGGGAAACTACCATAATACACAGTACTACACAGTAGCCATGTCTGAAGTCAATGTAATTTACCTGACTATTAGCCTATTGTACTGTAGTTAACTTAGAATCTGCAGAGGTGCCTGGCTGTCGCCAGACCACGTCCTCCTCTTGATTCCCACCTTTGATTTGAGAGGATGCGTTTCAGATCAGGGCGGCTATGATCCCTGCATCCTGTCTCAAGCCTTTCTTAGACTAGCATGGAGTATCATGAGGAGAAAACGGTCCCAAGTAGCCTAGGCAGTTGAAACCAGACAGGTTCAAATAGTATTAAAATACAAACGTTGTCCATACTGCTAAAATATTGTGATTTATTCAGGAGCATGGTTTGATACGTATTTATCCATAGGGACGGGACATAGACAATAAATGTTGTTGGGAAAACTGTCTTCCAAGGAGGGGCAAGGATTTTTTTTGTTTTTATGCTGGCTCATTTTCAAAGGTGCCAATGAGCTCTGGAATGTGTGCTTTGTTTTAACTTAGTGGTTGATTTTTGGTTGTGTGTGTGTGTGTGTGTGTGTGTGTGTGTGTGTGTGTGTGTGCAGTCACCCTCGGGAGTTCTTACATGGTCGGCTATTCAAGGCTTTCAGGTAAAGTAGAGCGCGACATGCTGCTTGATGAAGGGAGGTGCATAAGCGCTATAAAAACCATGACCATTTTGACATCCCGACAGCTACATCTACTTGCATGCGTGATACATTTTAGGAGTTCTAGATGTATAAATAAGTCCTGTGGTTTGACATGTAGGACATTAATATAATGCTGTTCATGCATATACTGAAACACATGGCAAACATAGCTGGTTTACATTAACATTTGGCTTGAATGGATGAGAGATCAAGTTGGGTCGGTGCAAAGTGAGGGTCACACATTAACAAACCTGACAAGAGCCCCTCTCAGTTCTATGCAGTTCAGTTCAGTAGTTGAGCTCTTCTATTGACGACAGACATAAAACATAAAATACTAATAGCGAGGCTGATTTGCTTATACACAAGGCTGATTATTACTTTTAAATAATTTAGCAATATTTAAACATGACTTATGGTGTATTGTGTTTATTATTTTCAAGATGAGCCAGCCTGTTAAGTATAGTAAAAATGTTTTACAAGTCATTGTCTATTCTAATGATGTGAGCTATATTAAACCGCTGATATCACACACGGGGCGATGCAGGTGGTCTACAAAGGAAGTGAATCCGCTTGGAGGATGTTTTGTCTTAAACCCCAGGGATGTTTCTCCATCATGGTCATCTTCCTATTGCTCCACGAGCTTCATTCTTCATTTCCCTTAACACTGAAGCTCTACATATTTCACTTCTGGGTGAAACAGCTAGTCTCTTTCTTTGACTGACAGTTTTTTTAAAACTTTGAGACAACGGTTTTACAAATATTCCAAAGGTCATATAACCTTTTTAGGTATATTCTGTGTGTATTTTTAAGCATAAGTTTCTGTTACAATGCATTGCATTTGTCTTCTACTCATACTCAAGTCCCAGCACACACAAGGAGCGGAATTACAGGAAGTGAAGTGATGTCACAGAATGTGAAGGAAATGCAGCACGTTTTAGGCAGATGACCACAGAGGAAGGCCGCTTTCAGAAAAACTGGAGTTGGTTCATGGGTTCCAGTTGAATCGCTAAGTCATTAGATGTGTGGCCGTCTGATTGTCTGTCAGTCGTTTCATGTCTGGAGGAAGCTCATCAGGGGGAAGGAGGTGACTCACACAATGACCGAGCCTATTTTATGCCGGAATTGTGATCCAAAGCCCAATTCGCGCATGCTCCTTTGTGGATGCTAAAAGGCTATATAAACACAATAGGCTACCAGTAGTAGTTGTGTATAATGTAGGTTTTTATTGTTTATGAAATAGGAATTTGTTCTTAGGACACATTTTAAGATAATTAAAGACAACTTATTTTCAAAGACGCACATAACTGCTCCACGGGCGCTCAGTGTGGCAGCCCCCTGCACCTGGGGCGGCAGGGTAGTCTAGTGGTTAGAGCGTTGGACTAGTAACCACAAGGTTGTAAATTCAATCCCCCGAGCTGACAAGGTACATATCTGTCGTTCTGCCCCTGAACAGGCAGTTAACCCACTGTTCCTAGGCCGTCATTGAAAATAAGAATTTGTTCTTAACTGACTTGCCTAGTTAAATAAAGGAAAAATAAATAAAAATAAAAAACCTCTCCAACCTGTATGCGTGTCTTTCAGAGGGGTTGGGACAAAGTGTAAGTCGAATTTCTGTTGGACCCAGTTGACGAAAGAAGAGACCTTAAACTTGTTAAGATTATTCTTGGTCTCTCAATAATCATTCATTTATTTGACTCATGAGATTTAAAAAACTTTAATATAATGTCTAGTTACTGCAAACCTGTGATTTTGATCAGCTGTTGTAGCTTAACCTTCTCATAAAGTAAACCCAACCGTCACCTTTTTTGAGGACTGTTTTTGTGACCCCTTTGACTGCGCAGAATCTGCCAAGCAGCTGTTTTAGATTGAAACCCAATTTTAGAAAAACCACAAACTCGATGTGTTTCATTTTCTGAATTTTTGTTAACAACAACCAAAATTTTGACAGCCACGAAATAACTTCAAATGTCATAAAAGGGGAGTGTAAAGACGAATTACATTTCCAAAGGAACATAATTTGAAAGAAATCCAACCCCCCCCCCACACCAACACACACCATATTTTCCAATATAGATTGATACATATATATAGGATCTTAATTTGACCCGTTTCTCACAGCAAAAAAACAATCCTACAGCAATAGGAAATTACAAACTTTAGAAGCCCCTTTGAACCTTGAATACACTACAAGTTAGCATTTTCTGCTTTTCGGGAGATTTCCTGCAACAACAGGGTGATACAACTAAGATCCTACATCTGTAAAGACAATACATTAGTTCAGAGTAATAACTTTACACCGACAGACTTTGTTTAGGGTTGAGGTTTATGCTAAATATTGTGGCGTGACTAATGAGTTTAAAGTTATATTGAGTGTCAATTTTTGCCAGCTGTATATGCCACAGTTAGCCTACTTCAAATAATATGAGATGTCTCCTGATTGATATTCAACCAATTGCAATGCTCCTTTTGAGATGTAGCCTAAGTCTCTTGTCACAAATCTCTTGAGAATCAATGCTTCACTTGATTCAAATCAGTGTTCCCTGATGAAAGACACAGTTTTCACTGATAATCATCATGTCTTCATTATTAATCCACCCCAAGTGTCACGCCCCATGAAGTGAACAATGTACTTTAATGCTCTGTTCACTCACCCTTTGAACGATTTGACCAAAATGTTATTATATTGTATTAGTGATAAAAAGGCTCCTGCTATGTAGATAGGAGGACCAACATGCTTTAAAGTCTGAGAATGGCCTACCAAAAAAAACTTCCAATGGGTCTAATTCAAGGTAAAGCCTGTTTTCTGGCACTCATCCATAAAGCAGCAGATTGGAGCAGCACTCCAAACATCCCCTGTAGCTTAGAACCCCACTCTGTAGTCTTAAGACGGAGCACAATGTCAGCGAAGACTGCCTGTATGTTCTCATTCAGTGGTCTCGGGCAATGAGGATGCACAGCCTGGACAGCAGCCCAAGGAAGTCAAACCAGGCGCAGAGAATGGCATTTTATTGAATCTTTGATGTATTACTCTGCGCAACTGCAAGCTATGAGCTGTGTCAGCCAATGTCATCCACCCCTAGTGGCTGCGGAGAAGGGCTGTTGCTTACACAGAGATGTGGACTGGAGTCCAGGGTGACCAACGTGTCCTCATAGTGAAATGTAAATGTCTACCTGGTTTGAGTAGGGGATCACCTTTTAGATTACGCTTAATATATGTACCCTGTTCTACCCCTTGTCGGACCCTCAAAATGTGCATCGTTGTAAACCTAAGACATTAAATCCATTGCTCAAATGACACAATGGAAAGCAGTAAACAAAATGAGTGGATTTATTTTTTCCCGTGTGGTGAGCTTGTTCATATTTTCAATCATTACAAGTCAATAAGCATGGCCCCAGATTACAAAAACCACATGTAATCATCATTCATCATGACTCCTGTTATAACATTATTTTACTGCTAAGAGGTTTTATGGTTCATTCTGGCAGGCAGATGTTCATTTTCAATTCAAACCTCAAATCCCTTTCACATATCGTGTTGTATTTCACATATGTTTTATTTAAATTCAACATTTGTCAAGATACCAAGTTAGTAGATTGTTCAAGTGGAGAAATACTAGACTGGGTGAGATTTGGGGTCAGATGGGGGTCAAGCCTTTTGGAGGGTATTTGATTATACAGGTGATGACAGCAGCTCTGTTTGTATGAAATGTGGTTGTCCCTATATAGGCTAAAGGAAGACTTGTTTACAAATTCAAGGTGTTTTTCTGCCCTCTCCTTGTGAAAAGAGAACACTGCAACACACTGGTTGTGACAACTAATGGTCAGCCAAACATACAATACATATACAAAATGTACATTGCTGAATAACTACTCTTTTAGCTATATTAAGGGCTCTTTAAAAAAAAACTCACTGCAAACAACTCTCCCTTCTGGGAAAATACATACCACCTTAGACCCTGTCATGTCTCTCCTCCCAAATCTGTAAACTGAAGCAGCTCCTGTCTGCAGGGGAGTACCAGCAGGACCTGTTCCTGGGTCAGCCTGCAATGTTTGTCTCCCGGGACGCCCAGCCCCCAAACCACAGCCTGGTGGAGCTTATCGAGCTGTTTGGGGGCACAGTCTTCAAAACGGTCCGGCTGTCAGGCCTCTGCATGGGGAAGTACAAAGGCAAGAGACCAGATGGGAGCAGGATTCTCTCTGAGCAGTGGGTGCTGGGTAAGATGTCAGCCTAGTGTTAATTAATATGTAGCCCTTAACACTGCATCACGTATACAGGTTGAAAATGGCATATTTGGTCACTGGTAAGCGCTTAAATGGGAACACAGTGGCTGAACACTAACTGCTTTACGGCGGGATTCAACTGACAGACATCCTAAGCAGGTGTAGCACCCGCAACAAGTTGCCCCCGTCCTTCCCGCAAATTGGGTTACCTTTGCATATTGTGCTGTTGTCAAGGTGAAGGCGGTAAATCAAAAGCAGGATGTGATGTCATACAAGCAAACCACATACCTGTGAGTAAAAATTTGAATTTCCCATTTCTGTTCGAGTACTCATGTAGACTACAAGTAGAATGCACATAAAATCAAGAGTGTAGTGTTAGGATTTGGCCTTGTCAGATGAACTGTTGTGTCCTCACACTTGTTCTGATAATTTCCCCATTATCTCAAAATGGTTCCCTTTTCAATTGCTACCATGGTTATGCATACTGTATGCATCTCATATTTTTTTCTGTTAGAAACATTTAAATGTACCCCTCCCTGTCCATATAGGGTAATTCCCCTGAGTATAAAAAGTTAAGAAAAAGTTACATTCATAGTTTATCCTTGTGATTCATGCTGCTGTAATAGATATATCTATACAGTATACAGTGGTGTAAAGTACATAGGTAAAAATACTTTAAAGTACTACTTATGAAGTATTTTGGGGGTATCTGTACTTTACTATTTTTTATTTTTGACAACTTTTACTTTTACTTCACTACATTCCTAAAGAAAATAATGTACTTTTTACTCCATACATTTTCCCTACCACCCAAAAGTACTCATTACATTTGATACTTAAGTATATTTAAAACCAAATACTTTGACTTTTATTCAAATAGTATTTTACTTTTACTCAAGTATGACAATTTGGTACTTTTTCCACCACTGACAGTATATTTGATACGATTTGTATTTGACAGTGTGGTATTAACGTTTAGCTTTGGTTTAGAATATTTATGGGAAATGTGAAGTTTTTACTCTCTGTCTCATTATGCTTTTTAAACAACCGCATTACTTTACTTCCTTTAGACTGTATCTCACACCTAAAGCAACTTCCATATTTCTTGGTATGGAAATCCCAGTAATATGAGGTTGGACTTGGAGTTTGCTGTGCATCAAAGATGGTTAATTAAACAACAAACTGATACAGGGACCAGACTAGTGCTTTCATCCATTTGACATTCACTCAGTCATTTACCTTCAAGATATACTGCAGATCACATATCAGACACACACTACTACAAAAATAGCTTGCAAACTCAGCATTTTAAGCAGACCTTGCATTACTGCAGCGAGCACCTGGCACTGCTGTTTAATACCTGACTGACACCAGCAAGTTAGCAACTGTCTACTCTTAGCAACCACCACTTCAGAACTCTTCTTTAAACCAATCAGCTTGCAAGATGTTGGTAAGTGGCTTACGAGTTCCGCCCCATTACACCATGGAGTCCATGGTAGAGGCAGTTTTTGAATCGAAGTTAAAACTTAACTGTGGGCCAAGGAGAACTTAGATTCTGAGCATGTTGTGATTTACCAATGTAGTTTAAACCTTTATTTTGTAAGACAGCGTTTGATCTTTTGGGTCATGGGCCCGTTGAGCAGTGTTTAGCTAAAGCTTGTAGCTAGCCGCGGCGTAAGCTACCGTTAGCCGTTTAGCTAGGTAAAGTTAGGTGGCTATCGGAGATTCGAGGTCGTTTGCTAGTTGTTGTTACGTTTAACTTTTGCGATATGCATAACATTGACATGTGGTATTACTATAACGTTATGCTTTTTTTCTACATTTGCAACTTCTCACTGCGATAATTTGGGGTGGCTGTCAAGCTTCCGCTAACCGCGTTAGCTATCTCTTGCTTTGACAGTTTACAAATAACGGTCAACAGAGAAGAAGTGAAAGTGCTGTCTGGTATTAAGATACCCAATATCTTGTAACGTTAGTTATCGCTACTTGAACAAGCTGTTACGCAGTACAGAATGCTGCTCTCCCTTGTTGTGCACACGTACTCGTTGCGGTACTGGTTTCCTGCAGCGGTTATGATAGGCACAGCTCCGGCTTATATACTGTCATGGGGTGCTTGTCGCTTGATTTCGGCATTTCTACCATCAAGAATATTCCGCAGGATGGACGACCACCTCTATAACATCTACCAGAGCCTCGTCCTCTTTTTCTTTGAAAACTATACCGGGGTGGAGGTGAGTAGGCATACATTTCACTTAGTTTAAGGATACACTGACTTACAGCTTGTGAAGTATCTTGTATGGTGACACGTTATTACAGGTCACCAGAGAAAGATAGTATTAGGTCTAATGGTATGTAGTAAGAGTGTGGTTGTCATTAGTGCCGGGCTACTTGGCCAGTACTTGAGCTCAAAATAATGGCTAATTTAAAGCTGAGAAATGAATGTGGTCTGTATGCATATATTAGGCCTATACGAGTCTGGGACATTGCATAAGGCATCCAGTTTTACCTGTGGTATGCTGTTTTTTTTTCATCAGTTTTTAAAATATTTTTATTTAATTTAACTGGGCAAGTCAGTTAAGAACAAATTCTTATTTACAATGACGGCCTACTCCGGCCTAACCAGGACGACGCTGGGCCAATTGTGCACCACCCTATGGGACTCCCAATCACAGCCGGTTGTGATACAGCCTGGAATCTGACCAGATGTAGTGATGCCTCTAGCACTGAGATGCAGTGCCTTAGACCACTGCGCCACTCGGTTTATCAGTGTTTGTCTGATCAGTCAAATAGGTAACTTCACAGCCACCCTTTTGTTGTTCATCTTGGTGTTTTCTATTTAAGCCTAGTCTGGTGGTGATTTATTGTGGGTGTTCTTGGATATGGCTCTCAAAATGATATAATTGCACATATGCCTACAGTAGGAATACCAGTAGACCCATTGAAGACCTGGAGTCCTGTACTGTTACAAACATGTTATCTTATGAAGCACAGCAATGCCTCAGGTGTCTGAACAGGTGACAAAGTTTTTAGACTCTTGATTCATTATTAACAAATCAAATCAAATCAAATTTATTTATATAGCCCTTCGTACATCAGCTGATATCTCAAAGTGCTGTACAGAAACCCAGCCTAAAACCCCAAACAGCAAGCAATGCAGGTGTAGAAGCACGGTGGCTAGGAAAAACTCCCTAGAAAGAAAGCTTGTATAAGGCTAATAAGATGATGAGAACAGTTTATGAACAAAAAAACTGAGACATGGCTGGTGTGCCATTGGATTTCTCAGCGCCAAGTGGATTTTCACGACAAAATCCTGGGTGAAAGTCTAATTACAAAGGTTGGCACAAATTATATCAGTTTGGCAACCACCCAAATTTCTTCCATTTTGTTTCTGATGTTCCTCATTATGCCATTAAGGTGTCTTTTAGGCCTAAAATAGTGCTCATTCTTCCTCCTTTAGATTGTTATTTATGGAGACATACCAAAGAATAAAGAGAATGTGGTCTACCTTTCCAACCATCAATGCACAGGTGAGATTTTCCTATTCAACAAGATGTTTTACTAACTCATCTCTCTTCATTTTGAGATAAAAGTGGCATATGATGTGGTAAAATTGGAGGATTTCATCAGAACGTTGCGGTTTGCACTGCAGTTGGACTAAAACCCTTATTTTCCACTGTCTTGGCATACAGCGGACTGGATCATTGCTGACATGTTAGCCATTAGGCAGAAAGCACTTGGCCATGTGAGATATGTCCTGAAAGATGGTCTGAAGTGGCTCCCATTGTACGGATGGTATTTCTCTCAGGTAATATATTTCTGTAAAATATGTGTGCCTTTGTGTCTTTTTTCTATACGTACTGAATTTATTACTTCTTATGAATACTTTAGTTATGTACCTTTTTTAATGTTTTTTTTATTCTTCATCTGAGTGGCAGCTCCCAGGTACTGTGTGTGTGTGAAATAATGAATGAAAAATAAATTAACTGAATATGAAATTAGATTCATCGAACAGCCCCCGTGATATGCAACTTTTCAGGGAGGTTAGAAACCAATATACACAGGCAGTTAGAAAAGCCAAGGCCAGCTTTTTCAAGCAGAAATTTGCTTCCTGCAACACAAACTCAAAAAAGTTCTGGGACACTGTAAAGTCCATGGAGAATAAGAACACCTCCTCCCAGCTGCCCATTGTACGGAGGATAGGAAACTCTGTCACCACCGATAAATCCACTATAATTGAGAATTTCAATAACCTGTTTTCTACGGCTGGCCATGCTTTCCACCTGGCTACCCCTCCCCCGGTCAACAGCACTGCACCCATGCCTTCCCCATTTCTCCTTCTCCCAAATCCAGTCAGCTGATGTTCTGAAAGAGCTGTAAAATCTGGACCCCTACAAATCAGCCGGGCTATACAATCTGGACCCTTTCTTTCTAAAATTATCTGCCGAATTTGTTGCAACCCCTATTACTAGCCTGTTCAACCTCTTTCGTGTCGTCTGAGATTCCCAAAGATTGGAAAGCAGCTGCGGTCATCCCCCTCTTCGAAGGGGGGGGACACTTGACCCAAACTGCTACAGACCTATATCTATCTTTCTAAGGTCTTCGAAAGCCAAGTCAACAAACAGATTACTGACCATTTTGAATCCCACCGCACCTTCTCCGCTATCCAATCTGGTTTCAGAGCTGGTCATGGGTGCACCTCAGCCACGCTCAAGGTCCTAAACGATATCTTAACCGCCATCGATAAGAAACAATACTGTGCAGCCGTATTCATTGACCTGGCCAAGGCTTTCCACTCTGTCAATCACCACATCCTCATCGGCAGACTCGATAGCCTTGGTTTCTCAAATGATTGCCTCGCCCGGTTCACCAACTACTTCTCTGATAGAGTTCAGTGTGTCAAATCGGAGGGCCTGTTGTCCGGGCCTCTGGCAGTCTCCATGGGGGTGCCACAAGGTTCAATTCTTGGGCCGACTCTCTTCTCTGTATGCATCAATGATGTCGCTCTTGCTGCTGGTGAGTCTCTGATCCACCTCTACGCAGACGTCACCATTCTGTATACTTCTGGCCATTCTTTGGACACTGTGTTAACAACCCTCCAGACGAGCGTCAATGCCATACAACTCTCCTTCTGTGGCCTCCAACTGCTCTTAAATGCAAGTAAAACCAAATGCATGCTCTTCAACCGATCGCTGCCCGCACCTGCCCGCCCGTCCAGCATCACTATTCTGGATGGTTCTGACTTAGAATATGTGGACAACTACAAATACCTAGGTGTCTGGTTAGACTGTAAATTCTCCTTCCAGACTCACATCAAACATCTCCAATCCAAAGTTAAATCTAGAATGGCTTTCTATTTCGCAACAAAGTATCCTTCACTCATGCTGCCAAACATACCCTCGTAAAACTGACCATCCTACCGATCCTCGACTTCGGCGATGTCATTTACAAAATAGCTTCCAATACCCAACTCAATAAATTGGATGCAGTCTATCACAGTGCAACTCACAGATTACTGCACCTGTACATAGCTCATCTATAATTTAGCCCAAACAACTACCTCTTCCCCTACTGTATGTATTTATTTATTTAGCTCAATTGCACCCCATTATTTATATTTCTACTCTGCACATTCTTCCACTGCAAATCTACCATTCCAGTTTTTTACTTGCTATATTGTATTTACTTCGCCACCATGGCCTTTTTTGCCTTTATCTCCCTTCATTTGCTCACATTGTATATAGACTGACTTTTCTACTGTATTATTGACTGTATGTTTGTTTAACTCCATGTGTGTTGTTGCATGTGTCGAACCGCTTTGCTTTATCTTGGCCAGGTTGTAATTGTAAATGAGAACTTGCCACCTGGGTAAATAAAGGTGAAATAAATCAAATAAAATTCATTTAAATATTATACCCGTAACGACCCCCCCCCCACCCCCCCCACCAGAAAAAAAGTGTAAGTACCAAAGTGTAATCTTTTACACTTTGGTCACAAAAAATCTGAAATATTTTTTTTTTTGCACTGTCAAAGATATGTTATGTGTGTTGTGCTTATTGGTATGATTCATTTAAGCCTGTTTTGTGTACATGTTTTCTTTTCTTTTTTCTTTTTTTTAGCATGGAGGTGTCTATGTGAAGCGAAGTGCAAAGTTTGATGAGAAGGCAATGAAAAAGAAGCTCTCTTCACAGACAGTGTTGGGAACACCAGTACGTATTTATGGAGCACACTGACATCTGTCTGTGAATGTTATTTCCTTCCAAAAACCATTTAAAAAATACATATATAATAATAATTATATTTGCATGTTTTTTTGCATCGCAGCCTATAACTTTTTACATGGCTGCCAACAAAACGAATGTTTAATACTGTCACTTCATTCAAATGGATTCTATTGATGTGCTGTCAGTGAATACTATGAAAATGCTCTTACATTATCCAAATTGTCATTTTCTTTTTAAAAGAGCATTGGTATTCTAAAAGATACAAAATACATGAAACCAACTGAAATATTTATAATGGCCTTTTTGGTCACTGACATGTCCCTTCTAAATGTCTCTGTGTCTAGTCTATATCAGGAAGGACAGCTGTTGCCAAATAACTTTTTCCCAGGACACTAAGATCCACAGCTTGTTGTTTGGTCTCTGGGCTAGCGTTTTGGCATGCTTTTATGACTTGTCTAGTCTACATGACACCCAAGTTGCAGAGTTTTCAGATGTGTAGCCATGGGTATGTAGAGTATAGACAGAGATGTATGAAATGGGTACCAGTCAGTACCTCGATGTCGAGTAAACTTGCTGTAAACTGTACTCGTATACTAATCTTAAGAGCAATGATGTGCTGATCTGCCCTTCCTGTCCTGACTCCATCATGTTTGTTTTGTTTTCTGTGCAGATGTATCTTGTCATCTTCCCAGAGGGAACCCGATACAACCCTGAACTCAAGAAGATGATCAGCGACAGTCAGGCTTTTTCCGCTAAAGAAGGTACTCTTTCAAATGCAGTATTATTGATTTAGAGCGAGTGTAGTCTTGCATGACTAATAGCAAAGCTTTGGGGATGAAGAATGAATGAGGGGTATGTATGTTAATGCATTGCAACAGGTACTTCAGCTTCTACAAAGGTTTTTAATACAATTCGCAGCATGAAAGCAAAATCCATTTACTATAACAGCAGATACATTCTACCCACAACTAACTTTTTGCCATCTATGTAAAAATGTCAAGACCCAAATATTTGTTGACTGCATTAGTGGAAGCTTAGACAAAATGAAAAGCTGCCTGGCTGGTTTATATTTTGTTCTCATCGTCAGTGGATTGCTGGTACAGCGCCAAGAGCTTGGCAGCTCCAACCAGTGATCTGCTTTAATGAAATATCCCAGAGGCTGTAGCTTAAAAATTGGGCAAAAGATTAACTTGTGATTACAAAAGTATTTTACTGCTGGCTGATAAGTGATTTATAATGTTGCTAGACCTAATTCGCAAGGGCACATTTTAATGGTTTAAAAGCTGGTGCATATGACATTTTGTTTAATAATTAGAATATATTAGTTTGGTAGCAGACATTTTGTTTAATAAAGTAGCATGTATTAGTTTGGTGGCAGACACTTTGTTTAATAAAGTAGGATTTATTAGTTTGGCAGCAGACTTATAGTTTACTATAAGATACTTTTTTTAAATATTTAAAGTGGAATATTAATAAAAATGAATAATTCCTTGTCTGAACTTATAACAGTTGTCCATCAGATTTCCCAATGAATTGCTTTGGCCCTCACAGCTATATTACCATGTTATGGAGCGTAACATATACACAGTGTGGTTCTTGATAAACTGCAGTCCTTTGCGTGCGTAGCTACAGATTTAACTTGAAAAATCTGTCACTGAAATCAAAATGTGAAATATCACCTGCCCCTCTAAGTCCTAGTAAACCGCTCTAGGGATTTGGGCTTGGCACATGACTATATGATCTGCTCGCCGTAAGGTGGGGGGTATAGTAGAGAAAAGAGAATCAAATCAAATTTTATTGGTCATATACATGTTTAGCAGATGTTATTGCGGGTGTAGTGAAATGCTTGTGTTTCTAGCACCAACAGTGCAGTAATATCTAACAATTCACAACAATGCACACAACCTTAAAAGAATGGAATTAAGGAATATATAAATATTAGGATGAACAATGTCGGCGTGGCATAGACTAAAATACAGTAGAAAATAATACAGTGTATATATGAGATGAGTAGAGCAAAAATATGTAAACATTATTAAAGTGGCCAGTGATTTCAAGTCTATGTATATAGGGCAGCAGCCTCTAAGGTGCAGGGTTACGTAACCGGGTGGAAGCCGCCTAGTGATGGTGCCACGTATATTCTACCAACAACAGGATGGGACAACACATTTGTTATGCAGTAGTAGTTGGTCCCAAAGAAAAACCTGTGGACTTTGGACAGAGTACAATCAAGATTAAATCAGGGGAGAATAACAGGCCTGTTAAATGACCTATTAATTGCGTGTATATATGGTTTTAGATAATTGCTGGTCTCAAATGCAGCCAACAATCTTTCTGATCAGCGATTACAACAACCCGGTGACATTTGGAAGACGTCATTATGAGATAGTTTGACCGTTGCTAATTCAATTTCCCCACTGTTGTCTACCATTCAGTTATGTGAACAAGTCAAGGTTATGTGACCTGATCATTTGAATGGAGGTCTTTATTCCCCAGACACTATACTTTTTCTTGGCATTCATTGAAAGATCCAAGTGAAATGCTGGTACTAGAAACAGTGTCTTGTTTAGCACTGCTATTGGAAACTTGCTATAATTAACATTGCATGTCACTTGGCACAACCAAGAAATTTAACAGCGGCAGGTAGCCTAGTGGTTAAGAGCATTGCAACCAAACTCCAGTAACTGAAAGGTCCCTGGTTTGAATCCCGAGCTGACTAGGTGAAAAATCTGTCTGTGCCCTTGAGCAAGGCACTGAACCCTAATTGCTCCTCTAAGTGTCTTTGGATAAGATGTAAATGTAAAAAAATGAACAAATGCTCTCCTATTAATTTCCTTCAGGACTGGCTGTCTTGGACCACGTTCTGACCCCAAGAATGAAAGCCTCGCATGTTGCCATAGAAACCATGAGGGACCACCTGGATGCTGTGTATGATGTCACCGTGGTGTATGAGGGAACACTGGGCACAAGCAATGAAAGACATCCTGCCCCATCAATGCCAGGTATGAGGTTGTTCCAGATAATTCAGTTCTTTCAGGTATTAAGGGGGGATTTTGATGCATGCAATAATCCTCTTTATTCCCACATGCAACTGGAGTTACTCAGTTCATTATCAGTATAACATTGTTCTCCTAATTGAAACAGAAAATAAGTTGGCTTCCTGTAAACAGTGCGTGTTATGTTGTGGTGTTTTTGATTCCTCTGTGTTCACAAAGTGTTTTTGAAAAGCTTTGGTGTGAAAACATCCTGTTGCTTTCAGGAATAAACAGTGATGTACTGGTAGTAAACAGCATGGGAAAAATAGAAAAGCATGTTTGTCTAAGTACACCTCCTGTTAATTTCCCAGTATTTCACATGTTATTGAGATGACTGTATTGAGGGAAGAAATGATTGGACCGTGTTTGAACTGAAACCAGGAATGTTTTCCAAACTGAAACGGTTAACCTTTTTGCAACCAAACTCAATGGGTATCAAATAATTTGGAAATCAAATATTGTAACCCATAATCTTTCACCCTTATTGATAAAACACACAATCATTTGCTCTGATTGGCTGGTGTCCAGGCTATTCCTGGTTTCAAGCTAGGTTGAAATAAAAGCTTAAGACAATGTTATAATTCCATGCAGAAGCGTTTGAAAATAAACAAATTCATTGGACCATCTTAGAGCAAAAATGACTGGAGGTGAATGTTTGCACTACAGAAAGTTTGCCATCGAAGTGGAAAATAAACACAGTCTTAGTGAATTTCAGCTAACTACTCAGCAAACAGATAGCATACCTGTTTTACTGTCTCTTCATTTAAATGTTTTTCAAATTATCTACAGCCAATGCTGGTCACGTTTTCAATATATCCGCAACAGCGCTGGTCCAATGAATGCGTTTCTTTTCGAATGCTCCTCATTGATCAGTCCCTTGTCTTAACCAGCATATTTTCGACCTAGGTATCATGTGAACCCATGTTGATATTAACTGAAATAAAATGTAATATCCATTGAATGACTGATGCAGTGGTTATGGGGGTTTGGTTGAAATTATTCCATGGGAATGTTTCGATGCACGGCCCCAGATTCAGCTGTTTGCTTACTTTTAACGTCAATGTTTCCATGGGAGCTTTCAGCTAAGCTGTCTGACCAGAGTTATTGTTTTGTTATGTACAACATGTGCAGGGATTCCACTTTTCTCTTATCTTGGCTTTTAACCTTCATGTGGCAGGATTTAAAATGCTGCCAGTCCTCAAGACTAATACCCCTCTTGCATTGATGGAATTATCATGACATCAGAACATGTCAGTGATGTTTGATATAGTGGTTTTAAAATGTCACCTGCAGTTAGGACCTCTACTATTTATCAGATGACGCCATGACTTTCGAACAAAATGGCTCAAGGAATTGAAGACCATCCGAGCATTCATTCTTGTCAAATCAGTTCTCGAGAATTTTGACATGAATCAGAGCTGGTGTGTAATGCGTTTGTCTATCATGAGATAATAGCTCTACGCTTTAGAGTCACTGTGCCATCTTGGCCTTCTTTACAAGGCAGGAGTTCATGTAAATCAACCATGTAATGGATGTTTTCCAATGGGTCACAGGAAAGGCTGACTTCTGTCATAAGTGCTCTCCCTCTGGGGAGGCTCAAGTGACGTGACATGCGGTCTTTGGGCTTTCTTATATCTCAGGAGGCTTTTGTCAAACTATCCAGCTGTTTCGCCATTTCTACAAATTGCCCTCACGAGTGTAGTGTGAGGGATAATGATTTAAATCACTGCTTTACCCTTGTAGATCTGGCTGATTGGATGAGTCATATGAAAATGCCAAATGGGTACTATGATTAAGAATAGGCCTATAGGCTAATCTGAGGGCCTGTAAGAAAAACAGAGCAGGCAGGGCTTTTGATGAAACTATAGTTTTTAAAGCTGGTCATTCAAATCCTGCTCAGATTGTACAGTGTTTTGTAAACACACCTCTGTGGACGCTGTAGTCACTTAATTCCTGTTTTTGGAGTTAAGAGGACGGAAGTTCAGATCCCATTAGATACTGTATCTGGACCTACGTAGTGCCTCATTCACAAACACAATTTGATTGCTACGTGGTCTTTGGCTGCTATGGTCTTCCTGATGTTGTTTTGTCTCTCATTCATGTTTTCTCTCTCATTCATGTTTTCTCTGTGTGACAGAATTCCTGTGTAAGGAATGTCCCAAAGTTCACATCCACTTTGAACGTGTGGACGTGAAGGAAATTCCTCCGGAGTCTGTGTTTTTCCGCAGGTGGCTGCACGAGCGATTTGAGATCAAGGACCAGTGAGTGTTCTCTTACCACCCTCTTTCTAACCCTGTCTGACATTACGACACAGACCGATGCATCAATTCCACATTTACGCCAAGGTTGAGTTCCTGTTAAGAAAATGTATCTGAAATGAATCTGAAATGCCGGCAGCACTTCAACTACTCAAATGGTGGACTGCAATATCAGGTTTAAGGATGCTGGAGCTAGTCTGCTTTGATAGCTAATTTAATAATGTGTTGATGCTCCCACTGCACATGAAGTGTGCACTGACGAGGGTTGCATAATTCCAGTAAAATGCCGGGTTTTACAGAAATCCTGGTTGGAGGATTCCGGATTTCGTGGTTATTCTCACTTAATTACGGGAATCTTTCCACCAGAATTACTGGGAAACCTGGGAATTGTGGGTAAGGTTACTGGAATTTTGCAACCCTACAACTTACTAACAATCACAGTTATAAATTGTCATGATTGGCTGATTAGACATGAGTGGGGATATGCTTTAACTCTAAAGGGATCCTTCTCTATTTCGCCACAGGATGTTGACTACTTTCTATGAGTCTGAGGATCCAGACAAAAAAGGCAGATTCCCGGGAGAAGGTCAACGGTCCCATCTGAGCATAACGAAGACGTTGCCATCGCTGCTGTTTTTGGGCGGGCTAACACTGCCAATGCTGTTGACGGAGTCTGGCAGGAAACTCTATGTCCGAACCTGGGTGTATGGGACTCTGTTGGGATGGCTCTGGGTGAATGTTAGTCCATAGGATGCTCATGGTGGTCATCAATGCCGTCTGCTATGGCTATGGAAAGACCTTGCCCTTTCACTCACCCATCAGGCAGGGGGCGTATGTTTTTCGAAACAAAGCACTTGTTGCTGTTAAGGTTTGGTTCTTCTAGAATTCTGTCCAAATGGATGGCTCATTGCCTACCTAACAGCTGTAAGAAGAGCGATAGGGAGATGGATAGAGAAGCGGTTTTGTTTCTTGTGCTGCTGCTTCATTGCTCTATGGTTGTGTGCATCAACTTGCAACCAGATAAGGTGAGAAAAATAGAAATGGGGATATTGTATGTATTTCTTTCCTTGAATTTCCCCCTTTTATCTCAGCCATAAAGTATGAATAGACAGATTTTATTCCCTATACCGTTTATCCTATTACATAATTAAATTCTGTGCTTTTGCATATCCAGTGTCCAGCATCCCTTTTCAACATTAGTTTACCAGAGTTAGGGTTCAGCTCTCTGTTTGAGATGATATGCTGTGTTCATGTGCCCTTGGAATTATTAACAACTCGGGACTTAGAAACTCTCAGAATGTTCATAACTCTTGAGTTGACAATATCCAAAAAGTTATTTATGAGCATTCAAGTAGGAAATAGGAGAGGGGAGATAACATGCATCGTCCTCTGATCTTTCCTGTAAGATACTTTAGAGTTTCTTATTCCGAGGAGCATGTGAACCCAGCATTAGAGAGAAGATTTAATTTTCAGTACTAATTACAAAGTACTCATTGCAAAAAAGAGTGATTAGTGTTTATTCAATTGTCCAATTAATACATTATTGAGGTTGATGGAATGTTTAGGTCTAAGTGATGGTTACTTAGCCATGTGTTTTAAAGTTGTCCTTTTTATTGCCCGGTTACAACGTGTCTGCTGTATATGTGCTTCGTTTGAGTTTTTGCAAAAGTTCCACAAATTGTTGCCAAACTCTACAAGTGCAGGGGTATCAAACAAGTGTTTTAGTTGGAGGAATGTATCTGTAATCAGGTCAGCTGTACCTGAGGAACCAATATTGTATTTTTTAATTGACCTAAAGAGCTTGTTACAGAGTCATTTTTGTATAAGCTGCCTTTGCCATGTTACAGATTACACAAAAGGTAGAGAGAGCTATATATTGAGAAGGCCAATTGTAGTGTATCACAATATAGAATTCATATTCCTTTGTTTACAAAGTCAACTGTATAATATGCGTAAACTATTCTAAAAACAGTAATATACTGTATGTCCATAATTTTTCATAATGAAAACAACTTTTTCAACTGTTGTCACTTTACATGTTGGTATTCTTATTTTATTGAATAATTAAAGTGTTCTTCCAATATGGATTAAATTAGCCCATGGTAATTACACCTGCCATACCAAGGTCTCATTTACATATCCTTCCTTTAATAACAATGTGGAATGGCAATAGTTTAAAAACTTTCATTCATTCAATTTATTTTGTTTAATTCTGTCAACTTGATTCAAAAAAACTGATTGTAAATAATCAAACAATTCTGGTAGACACTATTGTGCCAATTGAACCCAGAAATGTGTGCCTTCTACCAGAGGAGTTAGTCCTCAGCTTCCACCCAGAGGACTGCACTGGGACTCCATCTACTGGACAGCACTGGAACTGTTTTGCACAGCATAGTTTATTGGTGTAATTGTCTTCAGTTATGAGCTTTTGGTGTCAGTAGTATGTGGTTGAATATTGTTTTTAAAGGACTTGATTTTGAGAAACAAAAGTAATATGTTTTAGTTTTTATTTCCTTTTGTAAATAAAGTACCTCTTGGTGTTTCATCAAGTAAGAGTTTATTGTCCATGTTGTCTTTTTCATACTCTGGCTCAAAGCTACAAGTCTTTATTCTGTTATTACAGTAATGTGTCATGCTTTTGTATGTCACTGGTCAAAAAATACATTGTGGCTACCAAACACACCCATATACAGTGCAAAATGTTTACCCAATGTCATGATATAAAATGTTCATAATCACAGATGTTGCTATTCCACTCTGTTCCAAAGGTATTTTATTATTCACTTTGGAGTTTGTTTCAAGTATACTTTTAAATTCAGTTTTCTTTGAAGTTGTTTTATCATACACATCTACAAAAGTATGTGGATGCCCCTTCAAATTAGTGTATGTGGCTATTTCAGCCACACCATTGCTGATGGGTGTATAAAATTAAGCACACAGCCAATCTCCATAGACATACATTGGAAGTAGAATTGGCCCGTACTGAAGTGCTCAGTGACTTGCAACGTGGCACCGTCATAGGACACCACCTTTCCACCAAGTCCAGTTTGTGAAATTTCAGCTCTGCTTGAGCTGCTCTGGTCAACTGTAAGTGCTGTTATTGTGAAGTGGAAATGTCTACAAGCAACAACGGCTCAGCCGCGAGGTGGTAGGCAACGCAAGCTCACAGAACGGGGCCGCCGAGTGCTGTAAGCGTGTAAAATAATCTTCTGTCCTCGGTTCCAACACTCACTACTGAGTTCCAAACTACCTCTGGAAGCAACATCAGCACAATAACTTTTCGTCTGGAGCTTCCATGGCCAAGCAGGCTATCACCATGCGCAATGCCAAGCGTCGGCTGGAGTGGTGTAAAGTTTGCCGCCATTGGACTCCGGAGTAGTGGAAACACGTTCTCTGGTGTGATGAATCACGCTTCACCATCTGGGTTTGGTGGATGCCAGGAGAACGCTAACTATCCAATTTCATAGTGAGAACTATAATGTTTGGTGGGGGAGGAATAATGGTCTGGGGCTATTTTTCATGGTTCAGGTTAGGCCCCTTAGTTCCAGTGAAGGGAAATCTGAACGCTACAGCATACAATGACATTCTAGATGATTCTGGGCTTCCAACTTTGTGGGAACAGTTTGGGGAAGGCCCACGTGCACAAAGTGAGGTCCATACAGAAATGGTTTGTCGAGATCGGTGTGGAAGAACACAGATCCCTGACCTCAACACCATCGAACACCTTTGGGATGAATTGGAATGCTGACTGAGAGCCAGGCCTTATCGCCCAACATCAGTGCCCGATCTCACTAACGCTTGTGGCTGAATGGAAGCAAATCCCCGCAGTGGAAAGCCTTCCCAGAAGAGTGGAGGCTGTTATAGCAGCAAAAGGGGGTCCAAATCCATATTAATGTCCATGATTTGAAATGAGATGTTCGACGAGCAGGTGTCCACATACTTCTGGTGGTGTCGTGTATGTACATGGACAGACTGTTTTGTTGACGTCCTGTACTTTACTTGAACAGTTGTGCATGCCTTTCCTGAAATGCAGCAGCACATAAGAGATACAAAAAATCTTATGAATATAGAATGAAAATGTTACTTTGTTGATTGAAGAGATACATTTTATTTTGTATTTGTTAATTTCCTAAATATTCCTCTCAAATTATCTAATGCACTGCTAAGAAAGTTCAGAAGATTGTGCTGCTCTTATGCATATCCTTTAATAGTTGTTAATGCAGTGCAGAAAAAGTGCCTTCGTCATTAATGTACTTTGACCTACTCACCTTGCCCTATACCACATTTGAACCTGATCTGACACCATAAACTTGTTCAATGATTAAATTATGCTTGTGTTCATTTGTGTTTTTGAGACTTATGTAATAACGGAATGACAATCAAAAGCGTTTGGTATTTTCTTTGTTGGTTTCTTTTTGTTAATTTATTTATTTTTTATATATATTTTTAGTGGGTTATTGAAGACAGGTTGAAAGGGAAGTGATGCAGTTGTGAGCGCGTCATTTGTACGCGCATGCGCACTTTCACATAGTGCCACTGGGCGAGTTCGTTTTGCATGGACCGGTACCCGGGTGCGTGAAGATTTAACTTAAGCACCAATGGAATGGTCTCAGATGTACTACCTCCACTCATACTGGACACCGGGGCATGCAAAACGAACAAACCCATTGGGACAACAGGCGTACATTTTTACTCATTTATTTTACGTTTAAATTAGCAAATACCAGGTAAATTAATTCATTATATTCCTATCTGAGTTATACGCATATATTTCAAGTGGTCAGTGTTTGTCAAGTGTCCGTTTCCGTTCACTACATAATTGTATCTATCTACAGTATCTTGTAACATTTAGCTATGTAGTTTAAGATTAATTGGTCTTTACCCATACTCCTGCTCCACAGCACTGCAATGGCAATTGACTGGCTTGGATTTGGCTACGCTGCAGCCATAGTCCTTGGGGGATTCATGGGATACAAGAAAAAAGGTAGGAGTTTCTAGTCAAGCAGTTCAAAATGCACAAAGCTACATTCATTTGTCATTATCACAGTTTTATTCAAGTTTCAAGTTTTGAATGTCACTTGCATAAGTACAGTGAAATACCTTTCTTGCAAACTCAAAACCCAACAATGCAATAATCAATAACAGTGTAATACTAGAAAAAACAGCAGAAAGAAGAAGAAATAAGAAGAACACAATAACTAAGTAATTATACTGTGTACATGGTCAGTTCCAATACCATATTAACAATGTGCAGGGATACTGGAGTGGTGGGAGGTAGATATGTATAGGGTTAAGGTGACTAGGCAACAGGATACAAGATAAACAGTGACAGCAGCAGCGTGTATGTGAGTGTGTATAGAGTCAGTATAAATGTATGTGCATATAATGTGAGTGAGCAGATGATGGAGTGTGTGTGTGTGTGCAGGGCCCTGTGCAAAACTAAAAGGTAAATAAAGATAATCCGTGTAGCTACTTTGTTAGCTATTTATCAGTCTTATTGCTTGGAGATAGAAGCTGTTCAAGAGCCTGTTGGTGTCAGACTTGATATACTGGTACCGCTTGCCGTACGGAAGCAGACAAAATAGTCTATGGCTTGAGGGGTTGGAGTCTTTAACGATTTTCAGGGCCTTCCTTCAACACTGCCTGATATAGATGTCCAGGATGGCAGGGAGCTCTGCCCCAGTGATGTGGTGGGCTGTCCGCACCCTCCTCTGTAGCGCCATGCGATCGCGGGTGGTGCTATTGTCATACTAGGCAGTGATGCAGCCAGTCAAAATGCTCTCAATGGTACCGCTGTAGAACTTTTTGAGGATTTGACTAACTTTTTCAACCTCCTGAGGGGGAAGAGACGCTGTCGCGCCTTCTTCACGACTGCACGCGTGTTTTTGGACCCCGTTCCTGTAGTATATCATAATCAGCTCCTTTGTCTTACTGACTTTGACCCTGTTAACAAGCTGATGGCAAGTAACAGATATATATATATTTTTTTTTTACTACAGGTAGTGTCATGTCACTGATAGCTGGGCTATTGTTTGGCAGCATAGCCGCCTATGGGGCCTTCATGATTTCAAATGACCCAACCAAGACTTTCTACTCCCTCGGTTAGTATGCCTGCTATGCTGGAATGAATACGTGTTGGGATGTGTATATTGTAGGTCTTGACATGTCTTCATATAGAATTTCATACATCTTTTTTTTTCTTCTCTCAGTTGCCTCAGGAGTGCTGACAATAGTAATGGGAATGAGATTCAAGAAATCTGGTAAAATAATGCCAGGTGGTATCATGGCAGGACTAAGGTGAGAATCATCATAATAAATAATATAATAATATATCCCATTTAGCAGAAGTCCACTATAACCATTATTGCATGGTTTTGAAATATATGGAGCTTAGGTGAATGTGTTCATGAAAGTCTTTGCTGATTTTCATTGTATTTTAATGTCTGTTACAATTGACCCTGTATTGGAATGTTTCTAATTAAATATTTAATCTGCACAATCAATATGAAGTTATCATATCTGTTTTCTTTACTCAGTGTGCTGATGGTCCTACGACTTCTCTTCATGAGTGTGATTGTAATGTGATTTGAACAATACCAACAACCAACTAAAGCAAGATGGAAAATGTCATCACAAGGGATGAATTTGCATTTACACATTGTTTGTGCTTGCCTATATGTATTATTGTAATCATCCTTAATGTTTGTACGTTCTTTAAAGAACTTGATCCTGCAACCTATGATCATATTGCTGCTTTTATGTAATTCCTAAAGTATGCAGCACTGGGGCAGTGAGTGCACATACACAATGACTAAATGCTATGTGAATGTTGAGTAAAAAGGGTGTTACAGTGCTTTGCAAAAGTATTCATCCCCCTTGGCGCTTTCCCCATTTTGTTGCATTACAACCTGTAATTTAAATAGATTTCTATTTGGATTTCATGTAATGGACATACATAAAATAATCCAAATTGGATGAAGTGAAATTTTAAAAGGTACTTGTTTAAAAAAAAATCAAAAAAATACAAACGGACAAGTGGTGCGTGCATATGTATTCACCCCTTTGCTATGCAGCCCCTAAATAAGATCTGGTGCAACCAATTACCTTCAGAAGTCACATAATTTGTTAAATAAAGTCCACATGTGTGCAATCTAAGTGTCACATGATCTCAGTATATATAAACATGTTCTGAAAGGCCCCAGTTTGGAACACCACTAAGCAAGGGGCACCATGAAGACCATTGAGCTCTACAAACAGGTCAGGGACAAAGTTGTGGAGAAGTACAGATCAGGGTTGAGTTATAAAAGAATATGACAAACCTGCCAAGAGAGGGCCGCCCACCAAAACTCACAGACCAGGCAAGGAGGGAATTAATCAGAAAGGCAACAGAGACCAAAGATAACCCTGAAGGAGCTGCAAGCTCCACAGCGGAGATTGGAGTATCTGTCCATAAGACCACTTTACACTCCACATAGCTGGGCTTTACTGAAGAATGGACAGAAAAAAGCCATTGCTTAAAGAAGGAAAAAAAAGCAAACACATTTGGTGTTTGCCAAAAGGCATCTGGGAGACTCGCCAAACATATGGAAGAAGGTACTCTGGTCAGATGAGACTAAAATTGAGCTTTTTGGCCATCAAGGAAAACGCTATGTCTGGTGCAAACCCAACACCTCCCATCACCCCGAGAACCTCATCCTCACAGTGAAGCTTGGTGTTGGCAGCATCGTGCTGTGGGGATGTTTTTCATCAGTAGGGACTGGGGAAACTGGTCAGAATTGAAGGAATGATGGATGGCTCTAAATACAGGGAAATTCTTGAGGGAAACCGGTTTGTCTTCCAGAGACTAGACTGGGATGAAGGTTCACCTTCCAGCAGGACAATGACCCTAAGCAAACTGCTAAAGCAACACTTAAGTGGTTTAAGGGGAAACATTTGAACGTCTTGGAAAGCCCAGACATCAATCCAATTGAGAATCTGTGCTATGACTTAAAGATTGCTGTACACTAGCAGAACCCATCCAACTTGAAGGAGCTGGAGTAGTTTTCCCTTGAAGAATGGGCAAAAATCCCAGTGGCTAGATGTGCCAAGCTTATAGAGACATACCCCAAGAGACTTGCAGCTGTAATTGCTACAAAAGGTGTCTATACAAAGTATTGACTTGGGGGGGTGAACAGTTATGCACACTCAAGTTTTGTTTCACAAAAACAATGATGCATCTTCAAAGTGGTAGGCATGTTGTGTAAATCAAATGATACAAACCCCCCCCAAAAATCCATTTGAATTCCAGGTTGTAAGGCAACAAAATAGGAAACATGCCAAGGGGGTGAATACTTTCGCAAGCCACTGTACTTCCTTGAATAGTTATGTTGTCTCATCGGAAATTGTTTAAGTTGAATGAAGTACAGTCTTACAATAACTATTCACTCAGTCATTGACCAAAGGACAGAGGAGCACTTTTTGTTGAACAATTAAATTTACTCCTGGTTATAAGCACACAGGCTATGATTTGTTCATTGGTTATGTGAACAGAAATACAATGACATTTACTACTCGTACAAAATACATTTTATAGCATTGCAGGTTTGACTACTAACCTTTCAGTAGTTTTACATAATCATATTAATGTGCACAATCAATATGAAGTTATCATATCTGTTTTCTTTACTCAGTGTGCTGATGGTCCTACGACTTCTCTTCATGAGTGTGATTGTAATGTGATTTGAACAATACATTTTATAGCATTGCAGGTTTGACTACTAACCTTTCAGTAGTTTTACATAATCATATTCAGTTGCATGACAGTAAATATCCTCTATCAATGATGGAAAACTCACAACAGACACAGAGGGTTTAGTTACAGCAAATATTTTGTTTGTTCAACAGCCTTTTTCTTTGTGCACATTATTGGAAAACATTAAATACTTGTGCTCGTTAAACAATTGTCCTTACACATTGTAATAGAAATTACCATCATGGACTCATCAAGTCAATGAGTAAATAAACTTTATTAAGAGTCACGCCAGTGGAAAGGTTACAACAAACTCTGCACACTCAGTACAGGTTGGCCAGAAGCTCTACGAGGGGACTGTCCCCAGGCAACCTTTATACTAGGATACACACAACTCACACAGACACGATTCATCCTCAGCACGAGGAGTTTTGGGTACAAAAGAGAATGTGTAACAAGACACCCGCTCCTGATAAAATTCTCAGAGGCTATTTCTGGGCGTTCACCCAAGTAAATCAAGGTTCTTTCTTGGGTGAACGTCGGAAACTTCTTGTGAGCACAAAGGGAACTAGTTCTAAAACAAATTTTCAAACAATACACCACACTCATATTGCCAGGGTTAAACAATTCATAAGCTTATGTCATAATTTCTCCACAGCATTTTACAAGAAATTATGACTTGGAATAATGTATAGGTAATATATTATATTAACTTCAACTCTTTAAAGTCAATTTTACTTGATGTTTAGACGAGAATCAGAGCTTGAAGTCTAACACCTCACACACAGTCTTTACATATGCGTCATCTGGTTGAGGCTTCCTCTTGCTGCCTGGCTGCAGGAACTTGTGAACGGCTGGTAGGCTTTTCATCTTCCCTTGAAAAGCCTGAAAAGAAAACCATTCACACACAATCAAGAATGAATCAACTGAAGTATCCATGGATCTTTTTACCCTTCTTTTAGATCTGCTGTGTAATATGTCCTAACCATCTATCCTTCCTCCCAGGGTGTGCACTTGTTTTTCTCCCCTTCACTGATTTGAAAGGCAATTACTGGTAAAAGAAATATGCCTCCACTAATCCAATGCTTTGAGATTTGTGGGAAGTACTGAAAGAGTGTAGACGTCATGAGAGAGGAGAGATTATTGGGACACACCCAGGGTTTTGTAGCAGTACATTTGAACCGGTATGGACAGTCATATTGTATACTGATATCTAACAAATGTGCCGTGGAGCTGGTATGTGATATTCATATGCTACTGGGGTTATGTCAACCTCTAACATGTTTTGATGAGACTCAAATGAAACAAGATGATTTGACTAATTATTATTTTGTCAAGAACAAAATACATTTGTAATCAACTTTACCTTAACAGCAGGGAATTTGGAAAGAATTGTTGGAAATTTCTCCTCCAACATCAAGGTGGTTTCAAGTAGCTGGACATCAGCACAGCTCAACTGAAAACCCACTAGGTACTGGGAGCCAATTAGCGCCTGTGAGAAAATCACAAGCACAGCCTCTTTATACAATACAACTTGTACAAACGTGCCAACCTTTTCTGTTGCCTTAGCAAACATGGTATGTTGCAATTGTTATGGTAATATAATAGCTTAGATTAGATTTCCTCCCCTTAGTGACCTCTACTCTTCCCATCTGGCCAAGGCCCGAATCATACAGTACCTTCTCGAACACAGGGAGGTAACGGCTTGTTGCTTTCCTCTCGATCTCCTCCAGTTTAGTTTCCTTTGTGTCAGGCGGCATGAAGGGCAACGCCATCATCATTTGCATCAAGTCCTGCACGCCCTCAGCATACATGTCAATCCTAAAAGTAAATGAAAACCAAACCCTTTGAAACCTTAGCAGATTTCCCTCATTTTTTATACAAACAGCTTCACTTATGTCTCTGCAATACAACCAAACAAGTAAATAAATGTTAGAATTCAATAATTAAAAAAATGTCATACATACATGACTCGTTCTTTTAAGTCTTTCCCATAGAGATTGTATTTCCCTGCTATGTAGTTCAGGATAGCCTTGGTTTGAACCAGCTTCATTCCATCCATTTCCACCAAGGGAACCTGCTCAAACATGAGTGCTCCATCTTTAAAAAAAGAAGGTTAAACAATTAAACACCCTTCAAAACAATGAGCATGTTATCAGATTTCTATTACCATTGTGACCAAAACTTACCACTCAACAGTTTTACATATTCCTGACGCTTTGTTATATTCACTTCTTCAAACTGTGGACATAAAATGTACGTACATTTTAATTATGACAGAACATCCAGTTCAGTGATCTATCTGTGGGCATCACATGTTTGTCTAGCCACTATTTCACTCTAACCACTATTTCACTCTAGCCACTATTTCACTCTAGCCACTATTTCACTCTAGCCACTATTTCACTCTAGCCACTATTTCACTCTAGCCACTATTTCACTCTAGCCACTATTTCACTCTAGCCACTATTTCAACTCATGTCAACGCCCTACAGTAAAAGTGTGTTTTATTTGCTCCGCCTACGTACCTCAACTCCAGCAACTGCTAAAAGCCATCGAATTGACTCCATTCTTCCCCTCCCATTGAAATAAGTCAACACCACTTTTCCAGACATGGTGAAATTGAAGTTTACTGTAGGAAAGAAATAACCACATTCCATTACGCTTTCACGTGTGTGCAAATTCAGCAATGTTGCGCTAGATGCATTGCAATAGATTTGGTGCATGCATGCCTGTCAAATACATTACTGTACATTGTGAACAGACTACTCTGAAACTAGAACACTGAAACATACACGAAAATAAAGCTGAAAAACAAAAGCATACAAAACATGCGGTTGTCTGTGTAATTATCAACCAATAATTTCTAGATAAGTCTAAAGAGTAATACTGACCTTATATATCGAGAGACAAGTATGCACCTGTTATGTGTGTGTGAACTCCGAATAAGTTAATTTACAAAGTTACGAAACGCTTCTAACGAAGAAGTGAACCTCAAGCACTGTGTCATATGACCTACATGAGAGTTGAGTTGGAGATTTGCATGTCTGCAAGGCATCATGGGTAAAATAACAAATGCATTGTGAAACAAACATATTAGAAGGCAAATCACATATTCTCCGACTCCCTCTTACAGAGGATGTCATAACAGACAACAGTATTTTAAAATACGACCCACAAAAATAATACAAACCGTAACTGTAAATCGTATGACTCTTTATCGGTATATAAACCGACGAGCCACTCCTCTACTACGGATGTGAGGGCGATCTGGCTGCGACATCTGTCACCCCATTGATCGCTAGGGTTGATTCGGCTGATCTGGCTGGCTAGGCGGGTGTCCCCTTCCTCCCTCACCGCTCCATGTGCGTCCCTCCCGAAGCCCCGCGCTCGGTGGAAGAGGACGAGTTTCCCGGACGAGCATCGTTGGTATACGCGTAGCTGCACTCCCTGCTAGAACCTCCAAACAAGCTCAAGGCCCATTTGTAGGAGAAACGTAGGGAAGTCAAGCTCCAAGACTTCAGACACATCCAAATGAGGCACTGCACGTGGCAGTCTGCCTTCTTTTGTAGAAAAAAAAAATATATATTTTTTAATAGGTCTCGCTGGATCAAAACCCAGCGCTGACAATGTAAAAATGTATTGTTCTTCTCCTGGGCAGTTAACCCAGAAGGCCTTCATTGTAAATAAGAATTTAACTACTTAATTACTAAATCAGACGATATACACACCAATGAGTTTATTGATTACAAATCAAAACAGAATTATGTCAAAGACCATTACCAAAAAAAAAATTGTTAATGAAATGGTCATTACAATACCACATAAATAAAATGTTAGCAATGGCATTTGGTAACTGGTAGTTATACATGTTTTTACAATTTGGCCCAGCAGATAAACCAAGTCAACATACATACAATCTCTCAATAATTTTTGGAGAGCCACACAATTCATTACAAAGAAAGATAACACTAAAGCCAATTGTGTCATCAATTCTGATTAAAATAAAAGCACAGTTATTGATTTAGAGAAAAAAAAACTATGAATAAAATATAAAAATTACCAAGATACAATTGTTTCCTGTATTCCAAATGTCTCATGAAAGAAAGCACCAAGAAAAACATGTAAAAAAAATAAAAAGACAAATTAGCAACAGCAAAACAGTGTTGGCCAAAATATCACAGTGATATTTGCAATATAAAATGCATAAAGACTGGATCGTGGGGACGTCATGGGGCCGTTTTACAAAATCTATGGAACAAACATTTTAAGAAGGGGTTGAGAAAGTTATGCTACGCAATAAACAAAAAAATGGTATGGAATTTGTCACTGAACAAAATGGAACAAAATGTGACGACACCAACATTTTGCAGAGGTCATTTATCCATATAATACACACACTGAAAAAGTTGTACATTGAACAATATAGACACAGATTAATACAAAACCAAGGTTATTGCTGTATAACATGTACATACTTTGATATGAAAACATACGTTTTTCCTTTTATAGGGAAAAGACAAATCTGAAGTACTGAAATGACACAAGTGTCCCAAAGAGGCCACTAGCGGTGTCCATATTTGGCAGACCAGTCTGTGCGCCCATGGATGGCCTGTGCTGGGGGGCGAGACCGTAGGCCAGGCGTAGTCTTGGTGGGCGACGGCACATAGGACGAGGCACCCATCTGACTTCTGCTAGACGACCTCCAGGTTGCATAATCTGTTACAGCAGAGACAAGCCACATTATGACCTTACAATATAATTACATTACTACACAGCACCTAGCCTGGATTGACAACTGTGCATCGAGACTACAAAGATCCCTCACTTGGATGCTGCCCAGTCCCCTATAGGTCCCTCACTTGGATGCTGCCCAGTCTCCTATAGGTCCCTCACTTGGACGCTGTCCAGTCCCCTATAGGTCCCTCATTTGATGCTGTCCAGTCCCCTATAGATCACTCACTTGATGCTGTTGAGTCCCCTATAGGTGCGAGTTGCACTCTTTGGCCGGCAGAGCCAACCTCTTTTTTGTAATAGTTCGGTACATATCCACTTGGAAGAGTATTTGAACCTGTGATTGGGCCATCAAAGATAACAGGAAATGTACCTTACATGTAATACTGTTAGCACACACCACAGATATACATCACCCTAGCTTATACCACACAGCCCTCTCACTAGTGTAGTAAGATGACAGGTGATCAACATGCAGGACATTGGTCCCAACACAAATCATTACCATGAGTGCCTCGGTTAGGAAGTGTTCCTCCAACAGGAATTTTGCTGCCCCAGAGGTTGCTTTCACTGTAGTTGGAATTTATTGCCATATTCTTTTTAGTACTTAAACCTGCAGGGTTAGATGGGATAGATTAGGAAACAGAGTTTGATATTTAATTTCCATTGCAACAAGCTGCCCCTTGTGGTTCAACAAGACTACATCATCATGACTCAGCAACATAGCCACTCCTGAGATGATGATCATTGATAATCAGGTGCTGAAAAGAATGTGGTTTCATCCAGGTTTGAAAACCATTAGGCATTCTATATCAGAGCATGTGCATATGCTTATGCCTCTGATTTGGTAGAAAAATGGCAGTTACATCAAGTTCAAAGTTTACTGACAAAGAAGGCTCAATGCCGATTAGTGACTTAATTTTATGATAAAAACTACCGTTCAAACATTTGGGGTCACTTAGAAATGTCCTTGTTTTCCATGGAAACATACATGAAATGTGTTGCAAAATGAATAGGAAATATAGTCAGGATGTTGACAAGGTTATCAATAATGATTCTTAATTGAAATACTAATTGGGTCCTTCAAACATAGCTTTCGTCAAAGAATCCTCCATTTGCAGCAATTACAGCAATTAAATTTGCATCTCACGAATGTTCTTCTTTGTGAACCTCAAACTTAAATTAATCTGTCCATAACACTGTTTTCCAATCTCCCAGTCTGTTCTTTTGCCCATCTTAATCTTTTATTGGCCAGTCTGGGATATGGCTTTTTCTTTGCAACTCTGCCTAGAAGGCCAGCATCCCGGAGTCGCCTCTTCACTGTTGACGTTGAGACTGGTGTTTTGTGGGTACTATTTAATGAAGCTGCCAGTTGATGACTTGTGAGGCATCTGTTTCTCAAACTAGACCATCTAATGTACTTGTCCTCTTGCTCAGTTGTGCACCGGGGCCTCCCACTCCTCTTTCTATTCTGGTTAGAGACAGTTTACGCTTTTTTGTGAAGGGAGTAGTACACAGCATTGTACGAGATCTTCTTTATTGGCAATTTCTCGCATGAAATAGCCTTCATTTCTCAGAACAAGAATAGACTGACGAGTTTCAGAAGAAATATCTTTGTTTCTGGCCATTTTGAGCCTGTAATCGAATCCACAAATGCTGATGCTCCAGATACTCAACTAGTCTAAAGGCCAATTTTATTGCTTCTTTAAAATCAGCACAACAGTTTTTAGCTGTGCTAACATAATTGCAAAAGGTTTTTCTAATGATCAATTAGCCTTTTTAAATTAAACTTGTGATTAGCTAACACAACGTGCCATTGGAAGACAGGAGTGATGGTTGCTGATAATGGGCATCTGTACACCTATGTAGATATATATATTTTTTTAAATCAGCCATTTCCAGCTACAATAGTAATTTACTACAATGTCTCCACTGTATTTCTGATCAATTTGATGTTATTTTAAATGGACAGAAAATGTGTTCTTTCAAAAACAAGAACATTTCTAAGTGACCCCAAACTTTTGAACAGTAGTGTACATTGGCAATAACTGAAAGTGCCTTGTTAAAAATATCCACTTGGAAGAAAGGTAAGGTTTTTGTATTTTCTACCTGGTAGATATCTTGACTGCTTCAAGTAATACTGTTTGGCAGAGGCTGTCCTTGAAGGCTCCTGGTAGGACATGGCCTTGTTCAGATTCAAAGGTGCATCGTCACCTGTCGTCACCTGCCCCTTAACTTTGGGGCTGCTAAAATCCAAAACATTTCCGTACCTGAAAGGCATAACAGAAATACATAAAGCCCTTATCTGAAAAGATCAGATAACCTGCATTATCCCAGTGACCTGTGCGTTTACTCAGGTCACTGGGATAACGCAGGGAGACAATCTCACCTGCTCAACGTCTCCTCTCTTCGTTTTTCTGTAGGAAAGTTTGTTTTGTCCAGAAAACTTAGTGAGGTCAGCTCCGTGTCCTCAAAGTCATCCCACTCGTCACCCTTTAGGAGGCCTGTGCCATGGCCCCATCGCCGGCGTCCTCCACCCTTAGGTTTCGTCTGATAGCTTAAGAAGTTGGCATTCTCTGCCTCCTGGGTCAACTGTTAAAAAAAGGAAATGGTGTATTAACAATCTCTATGGAGAGAGAAAGAAGAAAAACAGTTCAATTACATTTCTGAAGAATTCATCAACTTTCCATTTCATTTTGTATTCATTTAACAAGGTATTCTAACATTTAATGACATTCCACTGACGAATGCTTGCCGTGCTCAAGTAGCCCTGGTTGGTGACTGAAAACTCACCTGGCTCTGCAAGCTCTTGTCAACAACGTAAGTTAAGCGGGTCTGTGGGACCATCTCAGTCTCCTCCTGCTTCACCATGCGGTTGGGCTGCTCTCGCAACAGCTTTGAGTGCCTCTGGTACGATGGAACTGGGGTGGGGGCTGAGACTGGGGCTGGATGGATCTGTTGCAGGGGCATGGACGAGGTGAAATGCTGATTTGGGGGCGCTGGCTGGGGAGGGGGCACTGGCTTGAGCAGCAGCAGTGGTTGTTGCTGCTGCAGGGGCTTCTGTAATGGTTGTGGTGGCTGTGGAGGTAGGGGACCTGGCTGAGGCCTGCCCTGCTCCATGATCTGCTGAGGAGTGCCCAACGCCTGACCCACGTAGAAGTAGGAGTACCTGAGCGCCTGCAAATGGAGAATAAAATAATTGATTGGCTTTGAAGGACCCCAAAGCAGGACATATTAATCAGTTAACATGCCATTAAAATGTTAGAATATCTAACCTGTTTAGCAATGTACAAGCTAACATAGCTTTAAATCTAATAATTATTTCAGTATTCACCATTCTATCGGTGGATGGTAAAATAACTATTCAAAGGATCCATTCTAAACATTTATTTTAGCCTAGATTATAACAGAGATATGCCCCAGCCAGGGTTTGCTACATGGGCAGAGGCTGGCCTCTTCTTAGGGTCCCACTGGAGTAGGTCTCTCATCAGTTGGATGGCCTCAGTACTGGCGTTGGGGATCAGACTGCTCAGATTACTGGGGACACACTGGGGCCAGCGGAAATTCATGGCTGCTGACAACTGGAAGCCCTCCAGCCAGTCATTCTAGAAGAAGTGGATCCAACACAATGATTATTGACCTGCTTATTGTACCATATAGTAATAAAATAGATAGATGTAACCATTTTTTAGATGTTATGACAAAAATAATGTGTGAAGTTTGTCAAAGCACATTACACAAGACTGATCACATCTTCAGTGAGGTTTGATTTATGTATTTAACACCACCACAAGACATTTTACATGATGATGTGAGGACAGTATAGCTTGCTTTTGGCTGATATTCTGGATCTAACAGCCCCGGGGGAACAAGGCTACCTTCATTGGAGTTCCCAGGACTTGGCAGATTTTGAAGATGGTGTCCACTTCACTGGAGCCAGGGAACAGAGGCCTGAGGGTGTAAAGCTCTGCCATGATGCAGCCCACAGCCCACTGGTCTATGGGAGAGCTGTACGAGGTGGACCTCAGCAACACCTCTGGAGCTCTGTACCTGGAAGACACCACAGGGAAGGGAGAGGGGCTTTATAGGCTGGTTGATGCTCCCCATGATGAGAGAAATACAAGAGGTTTCATGTCACAAATTGACAGAAAATTAGACAAATAAATTCAGATATAACTAAATATGGTGTCAGTAGTTAGGTTTCCATCCAATTGGCGAAGATTCTAAAATTCGCATTGAAAATATGCGCATTTTCCCACCAGTGGTGTTTCCACCAAACTGACGTATGTGATAACGTAGTGCACACAAAATGCTTATGTTTTATGTACCGGATCAAAATCTAAAGTTCAAAGTGTTTCCATCGGACTTCCAACTCTATCAATAGTTTTGTCACAAAAAGTGTTGCATTAAATAGCAAATGTGTCTACCCTGGGCTTGGCACGTGCGCTCTAGTCAACAGCTCACAGATACAGTACGGGTAGGCTGGCCTACTGTGTCTGATGAGATTTATGGATAAGAGCGAGAGAAAAAAATGTTATTTGTCAAATGGCATTCAAGCATCGATCATCATGTCACCAGAATAAGACCCTCAATATTTATTGGAAAGCAGCATCAAGCTCATCACTCTGCACTTTCACCACCCTGTGAAGTTCATCATAACTGATTTCATCTGTAGCCTTATAAACTGCATGGTTTCCAAAGTTGTAGTGGGAGGGCCAAACACCATATCATCGAGTGACTCAAAGTTTACTTTGATATGTGTGAGGGAAAAATTATGTTTTCACCTTATTTGTTTGAGATTAATAGTTAGAAATGATTTACTTAACTAATATTGTAGTAAGATATTTCCTTCATCCTGAGTGAACTGAGAGGAGTTTTTTAAGCTGGGACTGGCAACTGATTAAGTGATGGCTAAGTAAAAACCTACAGATGGCATTCCATAGATAAGATGTGGTGCGTGTCACCAAGATCGAAAGAGCCTGGAGGAACAGAGCAAAGGCCTCAGTAGTCCCAATCTTCCTGGCATCTGGGAGACAGCACCAGAGGCAGATGACCTTAGGATGAACCCAACGTGGCTTATCTATATGGGGGGGTGGGTTGAACCAGCTATGACTGAGCAATCTTTGTACGAGGTATATAAGGAACAGCATGGTCTGTAAAGGGTAGGCTCTCAGCCTAACAGTCAAGACTGTTGAGTTGACAGTTTCATTATTGCAATAAGATGATTGTTTGAAGAAATGACTAAGTCTCTCTCAGACTTGAAATTCCACGAAATATGATGGTTAGTATATCAATATTTGTGCATAAAGGCCTTTCCAACGCCATTTCTCGCATTATTAACTTTACCGACACAAATATATCCCACCATGTCGAATTAACAAATGATCTGTAAGCATTTAAATCACGCCATCTCAAAATGGTGCGATTTATTTTTTTATATACGGTATGACTTCACTCGTATAAAAGCTGTGGCTAGAAATGTGGTTAGTGACACATAAACCCATCATATGGAGGTAACAAAACTAACCATCTTGTTGAAACATAATCTGTGTATGGTGGCCGAGATCTTATCTCACGGGCAAGCCCAAAGTCAGCTATTTTCACCAGCTCTGGTCCCATGCACAGAAGGTTCTCAGGTTTCATATCCCTGTGAAAGAATCCTAGGGGGAAAAAAATCATACAGTTGAGCATACAAAGTAACAAGTAAAAAGCATTAGCAAAAAGTGCTAGTGTATCATTCTAATCATACCATGCTTATGAATAAAAGCTAATCCCTGCAGTATCTGGAACATAATATTTCGCACGGCAGATTCAGGGAACAGCCGACACCTGTAACATGATACAGATAACAATATATGAGCTATGATTTTGACCTACTGACAATTATCCCCAAAGCACTAAGCCCATTTCAAATAGCCTATATTTAGGCTATGTCAATCAAAAAAGCTATATTTACCTGTCTTTCATTAGTTGATACAAGTTCTCCTTCATGTATTCAAACACAAAGTACAAGTGGTCATTTTCCCGTATAACCTCCTTGAGTTTGACCACATTCGCGTGGTTGAGTTTCTTCAAGGACTGAAAGGAGTGAACAAATTAGATGGTACCTCAGCAATCAAGACAAAGCATGAGGGAAATAACCTCAATCTGTAAATCATCAAAAACAACTCCATCATGGCCAGACTTAGATACCACAGGATGCTGCTGAGGGGAGGACAGCTCATAACAATGGCTGAAACGGCGCAAATGGAATGGCATCAACCACCTGGAAACCATTTGTTTGATGTATTTCATACCATTCCAATAATTCCGCTCCAGCCATTACCACGAGCCCATTCTCCCCAATTAAGTTGCTGTCGGCCTCCAGACTTAGAAACATAAAAAGGTAAGACAGAAGATCTGACCCTTAAAACCGGCATACAACAAATACGCTTTAGTTCAAAATAAAAACATTGATTGACAATCAAAGCATGAATAAACTGTATATCATCTTGGGGAACAACTGGTATTTCTTAAGGTGCAGCCTTTAGGGATTTCTTTATGCTTTATAACTCAGGTATAATAAAGAAAACTAGAGCAGATCATAGTAAATGCAGGTGAAGTTTTCCCATGCACTGAAAAGTATGGAGGTAAATGGAGGCACCATGCCATAGTTTTGAGTAGAGGGGAAAGTCGTTATGGGTCTTGGTGGTGGCACATGCTATTTACAGTTGACATTCTAACCAAGATCCCTGGAGGGCTGGTTCTCTTCTAGAATGCTGCTACACTCCTTTGGATTCAAGCTCTCGGCAAAGAATGAATGTCTGGGTCTGAGTGAGGAACTAGAGAATTAAAATCCAAAGCCAGTACACACAATAGTCACCTTCTAGATTCTTTGTGCTGGTTTCTGTGGTTCTGAGTAGAGGTGGAATTTAAATGGTGGTACAAAAACACTAACTGGTGAAACAGTAGACAACAACTGAAAGCATAGGCTGTATTCTTTAGGCTGCCCTATACCAGTGTGGTGCAGTGCCTACCCTTTCCACCACTGCTGGACAAAATCCTAGGGGAAACACTGCAATAGGTGGAGCATTTTACCCACAAGCATCATATCTGGGGAGGAGAACTTACTATGACCTCACGAAGATTCATGCATTCCTCCCATGAGTAGAATTTTCTCTTCATTCTGAAACAAATATACAATAATTTCATCCTAACTGAATTAAAAGGACCAACATATCATAGATCATACTTTTTATTGTAAAACATATTTGGGACTCTTTTCATTGATATAAGAAGTTTGATGAATACGTATAAAATGTATGATTGAAAAGAGCAGATTTATAACAGGCAGAGGCCCTGTCCATTTCAATCTCAAGAGAGCATGCCACCAACATCATAAATTTATGCAACTAGTCTGTGGCTGCCGAACCCCCCACATACTTCCTGTCAAAGTTATAACTAGAAGCCAGAAGTTTTTATGATCCTGCCCAAAGGTACTCACCAACAGATGCCTTTTTTTCAAATCAGCCAAATAGGTGGGCCTGTCAGTCATCCGTGCACTTTCATTCGTCGACATCTGCCTAGACAGCTGTCAGCTTAACCACGCGTGGGATTGGCCACCGGCTAATGCCATTCCCAGCGAATCCCACAGGCACTGGCAGCTAATTTTACTACACGGCTTAGCAGCTACAACAACTTGTAAGCTGAAGCCCTTCAATTTAGGCACCAGAGGATAATATGTAACCTACAATATACACCAACCCTTCAAAAGGTGGGACTGCAATTGCACACAGAGATCATAGCCTTCTTTTTGTCATACTAACAATGCTATGACAATGTGACCTCCACTCACTTCTTAATTGCGACCAGTTCTCCTGATTCCAGGCTGCGGCCGAGGATGACTGAGCCGTAGGTGCCATCCCCGAGCTGCCTGAGCGTGGTGTATCTATTCATGGTGCTGCCCTCTCCTCACCATCGCCCAGGAGCAGATCAGATCAATACGTGCTGAAGGAACACAGAGAGGTGGTAGGTTGAAGGAACACAGAGGTGGTAGGCTGGCAGCCTCCTGCAGCAGTTGAGTGTAACCAGATGTTCCTGTGACAACAACAGTGGACCACAGGCACAGCTGGAGGACTCATGTTGTCATGGGCTTCTTGCCTCCTCCTGAGGAAAAGGGGTGGGGTGTCATTAGTAGAAGCCATAGAACCAATCACAGGGGATAAATATACACTTATTTTTCCGTTTCCAGACAATACAAGGAATCTGAGACAGATGGTTTCTAATTTCATGCAAATGATCTTCTGACTAGACCTTCAACAGACAGTAGTCAGACTGTTTTAGCCTATGTCACTACTAGCTACCTAGCAAACGTTACCTAAAGGGCAGGCAGGCATGCATGCATACGATTTTATGAGTAAAAACTGTCTGGTAAGATTTCTGACCAGAATGTCATGTTATGGTTACTGCTGCAACGAGAAACAGATGTTGCAGTCGAGCTAAGGTTAACGTTAGCTCGACACACGATCAATCTTTGACTTCTGCTGATAATAATGACAAAAAGCAAAGTCAAAATAGTTAAAAAGACACCCACCCAATCCGTTTCAACTCGAATAACGGACATTTGAAGCCAACACCAATAAACTACTTGTATAGAGTCGAGCACACTCACTCACATTACCTCCAGGCCCATCACAATAAATCACAGCTGCGCGACCAAGGGCGTCGCAGATTTGCGTATTCTACATCAGTGGTGTTTGACGGAGGTTGGCAACCAATGTTATGTCACATTACCGCCATCTACTGGACTTCTTACCACATCTGACTAAGCCTGCGTACAAAGCGTATCATCTCTGCTTTGACCAATAATTTCTATAATGCCGCGATCAAAAGACTCGGAACTGGGAACTCGGAAATTTCCGACTTCAGTGCGTTCAAAACAACTGGGAACTCAGAAAAAATACGACTGAGAAAAATCGATCTGAACGTGACAATAGCATATGCAATCCAGGGTTTATGCCATGCTCAAAAGAACTGGGAACTTGGAAAAATATATGGCCAATTCATGACGTCAGTGGTTTGAAAGTCGGAGCTCTAGAAAGAGCCCGAGTTGGAATTCCGGCCACTGTTCGGCCATTTTGGCACTCCCCAGAAGGAGCAGTCCTCCATAGCAATAAATTAAATTCTACGGTATTTCATTAAATGTTTCAATAACAAAATAACATGTATTTAAGATACTTTTTTTTGTAGTGGGGACAGTAACAGAACTTTCAAAAAACTATACTTTAAAGAAGATGTTTTATATACTTATTCATCTTTTATTTTTCTGTTTATCTCACATAATATATTTTAAAAGTATGCATTAATGTGGCTGAAATAGAATCAAGGTGGCAAAAACAAATGTAGAGATTAATAAAAGCATTTCTATGGCTTCCAAAATATTTTTTACACCGTGAAGGAGTGCCAAGATGGAGGTGTGGAGGCTTCAGAACAGTGCCCTCTGGGAGCAATCTAGTGTATATATAAATCATTTGACCTGACACCAACCCAATCTTCAACACATATTGCCATGTCATATTGTTATGTTGCGTCAGTTGGAGTTGACTAACGTTAGCCTCTTCAGCAGTTTCACAGTTAGCAAGCTTCACCAAGCTTTTGTAGCTGCCAACCCACCCTCCCTGCTTGGATCCAGGTGACCTTTCCTGTTTCTTCCCCCTCTACCAGTTGCGTCACTGGTGTCAGAAGTGGGAAAGCGCCTCTGTGAAGCTTCCGAAAGAGTTGGTATAACGAGTTCCCTTCCTGACCCTCTCCTTGGCCCTAACCCTTTGATGTTTGAAGATCTTAAGGGTATGAATAAGTATTTGGAGAAGCTTCCACCTTTCAGATCTACTAGGGAGGGTTAGGGAATGTGGCCGGCTGAGTAATGAGTATGGAGGAGCTTCCACCTTTCAGATCTACTAGGGAGGGTTAGGGAATGTGGCCGGCTGAGTAATGAGTATGGAGGAGCTTCCACCTTACAGATCTACTAGGGAGGGTTAGGGAATGTGGTCGGCTGAGTAATGAGTATGGAGGAGCTTCCACCTTTCAGATCTACTAGGGAGGGTTAGGGAATGTGGCCGGCTGAGTAATGAGTATGGAGGAGCAGGGGTCCAATTGGGTCAAGGTATCCAAACACTGCTACGGTGAACTAAATTGAGCGTTCCCATTTATTTTTGATGAAAATGTACAGTACCAGTTAAAAGTTTGGACACACCTACTCATTCCAGGCTTTTTTCTTTATTTTTTACTATTTTCTACATGGTAGAATAATAGTGAAGACATCAACACGATGAAATAGCACATACGGAATGATGTATAAACCAAAAAAGTGTTAAACTAATCAAAATATATTTTATATTTGAGATTCTTCAAAGTAGTCACCCTTTGCCTTGATGACAGCTTTGCACGCTCTTGGCATCCTCTCAACCAGCTGAAATGCATTTCAATTAATAGGTGTGCCTTGTTAAAAGTTCATTTGTGGAATTTCTTTCCTTCTTAATGTGTTTGAGCCAATCAGTTGTGTTGTGAAAAGGTAAGGGGTATACAGAAGATAGACCTATTTGGTAAAAGACCAAGTCCATATTATGGCAAGAACAGCTCAAATAAGCAAAGAGAAATGACAGTCCATCATTACTTTAAGACATGATGGTCAGTCAATATGGAAAATTTCAAGAACTTTGAAAGTTTCTTCAAGTGCAGTTGCAAAAACCATCAAGCACTATGAGGAAACTGGCTCTCATGAGGACTGCCACAGGAAAGGAAGACTCAGAGTTACCTCTGCTGCAGAGGATAAATTCATTAGAGTTACAAGCCTCAGGAATTGCAGCCCAAATAAATGCTTTACAGAGTTCAAGTAACAGACACATCTCAACATCAACTGTTCAGAGGACACTGTGTGAATCAGGCCTTGATGGTTGAATTTTTGCAAAGAAACCACTACTAAAGGACACCAATTATAAGAAGAGACTTGCTTGGGCCAAGAAACATGAACAATGGACATTAGACTGGTGGAAATCTATCCTTTGGTCTGATGAGTCCAAATTTGAGATGTTTTGTTCAACCTCTGTGTCTTTGTGAGATGCAAAGTAGGTGAAAGGATGATCTCTGCATGTTTGGTTCCCACCGGGAAGCATGAATGAGAAGGTGTGGGAGTGCTTTGCTGGTGACACTGTCAGTGATTTATTTACAATTCAAGGGACACTTAACCAGCATGGCTACCAAATCCAGCCCAGTCACGGACCAGGATGTCTTGCTCCCAGGCAGACTAAATAACTTTTTTGCCCGCTTTGAGGACAATACAGTGCCACTGACACTGCCTGCAACTGAAAAATGCGGTCTCTCCTTCACTGCAGCCGAGGTGAGTAAAACATTTAAACGTGTTAACCCTCGCAAGGCTGCAGGCCCAGACGGCATCCCCAGCCGCGCCCTCAGAGCATGCGCAGACCAGCTGGCTGGTGTGTTTACGGACATATTCAATCAATCCCTATACCAGTCTGCTGTTCCCACATGCTTCAAGAGGGCCACCATCGTTCCTGTTCCCAAGAAAGCTAAGGTAACTGAGCTAAACGACTACCGCCCCGTAGCACTCACTTCCGTCATCATGAAGTGCTTTGAGAGACTAGTCAAGGACCATATCACCTCCACCCTACCTGACTCCCTAGACCCACTCCAATTTGCTTACCGCTCAAATAGGTCCACAGACGATGCAATCTCAACCACACTGCACACTGCCCTAACCCATCTGGACAAGAGGAATACATGTGAGAATGCTGTTCATCGACTACAGCTCGGCATTCAACACCATAGTACCCTCCAAGCTCGTCATCAAGCTAGAGACCCTGGGTCTCGACCCCGCCCTGTGCAACTGGGTACTGGACTTCCTGACGGGCCGCCCCAGGTGGTGAGGGTAGGTAACAACATCTCCTCCCCGCTGATCCTCAACACTGGGGCCCCACAAGGGTGCGTTCTGAGCCCTCTCCTGTACTCCCTGTTCACCCACGACTGCGTGGCCACGCACGCCTCCAACTCAATCATCAAGTTTGCGGACGACACAACAGTGGTAGGCTTGATTACCAACAACGACGAGACGGCCTACAGGGAGGAGGTGAGGGCCCTCGGTGTGTGGTGTCAAGAAAATAACCTCACACTCAACGTCAACAAAACTAAGGAGATGATTGTGGACTTCAGGAAACAGCAGAGGGAACACCCCCCTATCCACATCGATGGAACAGTAGTGGAGAGAGTAGCAAGTTTTAAGTTCCTCGGCATACACATCACAGACAAACTGAATTGGTCCACTCACACAGACAGCATCGTGAAGAAGGCGCAGCAGCGCCTCTTCAACCTCAGGAGGCTGAAGAAATTCGGCTTGTCACCAAAAGCACTCACAAACTTCTACAGAGGCACAATCGAGAGCATCCTGGCGGGCTGTATCAGCGCCTGGTACGGCAACTGCTCCGCCCTCAACCGTAAGGCTCTCCAGAGGGTAGTGAGGTCTGCACAACGCATCATCGGGGGCAAACTACCTGCCCTCCAGGACACCTACACCACCCGATGTTACAGGAAGGCCATAAAGATCATCAAGGACATCTACCACCCGAGCCACTGCCTGTTCACCCCGCTATCATCCAGAAGGCGAGGTCAGTACAGGTGCATCAAAGCTGGGACCGAGAGACTGAAAAACAGCTTCTATCTCAAGGCCATCAGACTGTTAAACAGCCACCACTAACATTGAGTGGCTGCTGCCTACACACTGACACTGACTCAACTCCAGCCACTTTAATAATGGGAATTGATGGGAAATGTTGTAAATATATCACTAGCCACTTTAAACAATGCTACCTTATATAATGTTACTTACCCTACATTATTCATCTCATATGCATACGTATATACTGTACTCTATATCATCGACTGCATACTTATGTAATACATGTATCACTAGCCACTTTAACTATGCCACTTTGTTTACATACTCATCTCACATGTATATACTGTACTCGATACCATCTACTGTATCTTGCCTATGCTGCTCTGTACCATCACTCATTCATATATCCTTATGTACATATTCTTTATCCCCTTACACTGTGTATAAGACAGTAGATTAGGAATTGTTAGTTAGATTACTTGTTGGTTATTACTGCATTGTCGGAACTAGAAGCACAAGCATTTCGCTACACTCGCATTAACATCTGCTAACCATGTGTATGTGACAAATAAAATTTGATTTGAGCATTCTGCAGCGATACGCCATCCCATCTGGTTTGGGCTCAGTGGGATTATCATTTGTTTATCAACAGGACAACAACCCAACACACCCTCAGGCAGTGTAAGGGACGATTTGACCAAGAACGAGAGTGATGGAGAGCTGCATCAGAAGACCTGGCTTCCACAATCCCCCGACCTCAACCCAATTGAGATGGTTTAGGATGAGTTGGACCGCAGAGTGAAGGAAAAGCAGCTAACAAGTGCTCAGTCCCTCGCGACTGTTAGAAAAGCATTCCAGGTGAAGCTGGTTGAGATAATGCCAAGAGTGTGCAAAGCTGTCATCAAGGCAAAGGGTGGCTACTTGGAAGAATCTAAAATATAAATTGTATTTTGATTGGTTTAATACTTTTTTGGTTACTACATGATTCCATATGTGTTATTTCGTAGTTTTGATGTCGTCACTACTATTCTATAATGTAGAAAATAGTGAAATTAAATAAAAACCCTTGAATGAGTAGGTGTATCTAACCTTTTGACTTGTACTGTATGCTGGGAGTGTGTGATTGGCTGCTTTTAGGGTGTGACAGAGGTGAGGGTACCACTTGTTTTTTATGTTATGAAGTTTAATCAAATAAAACATTTGGGTACATCTCAATAGCATAAAGTGGCTTCTTCATTTCCTTCATCTGCACTGAACAGGTAAAGCTAATTCCTAGTAGAAGGGAGAGATCCACCATATTGCTTTAACCAGTCCTGTTTTTCCAGGTTGTGAGAAGATGCCAATTCAGACAATATTGAGATGTACCTTAACTTTCTCTTTCATAACAATAACACCCCTACATGGTACAGTCGGGAATCAGAATCACTCTAGGATGGAACGATTTTAGCAAAATATGCTAACCAAGGAAGGATGATACTTTTTTTGTGTGGCCCATGTACCAGCCTACAACAAAATCATTAAAGCAGAAAGGTAAAACTTCTGTGATAAGTGTGCTGATATAGTGTAGAATAGTTAGTCACGTGGTGTATTGACGTCATGCCCACACACCGTTGTAAGTGACTTTCTCGCTACACACAGTCGTCAGCACGTCGTCGAAATGGCTGCATTTCTGCGATCCCTCAAATTTCCACGCTGTGTTGTCCGTTTTTCTGACCGTGATCTGTAGACCCTTTCCTGAAAACGTTTACGGACAACAGAAGAGCTTACAGATAAGCTATAATGGTAGCGCAATGTCGTTTGTTTTCTAGGCTAATCCTTGCACACGGCTACTTGTTGTCGAGCTAGCTAGCTAACGTTAGCTAGGAAGTATGGTCTCACGCCTACTGCTGGTGGTTGCATGACGTGTCCCGTAGTCGTAAACATGTGTCACCTTTTAACTAGGCAAGTCAGTTAAGAACTTCTTATTTACAATGTTCGCCTAACACGGACGATGCTGGGCCAATTGTGCGCTGCCCAATATGACTCCCAATCACGGCCGGTTGTGATACAGCCTGGAATCTAACCAGGGTCTGTAGTGACGCCTCGAGCACTGAGATGCCGTGCTTTAGACCGCTGCGCCACTCGGGAGTCCCACAATGATACGAACTAGTTAACGTTTGCTAACTAGGTAGCTACTGGTAATTAATGTATTGATACATTAAAAATGACCAGCTGTCAAAAGATGAATAAACAAGCTAACTGTCTGAAAAGTAAATTCTGGCAATGTGGCGTGCTAAACCATGCTTGCTTCCTGTTCGTCACATGTTTAGGTAACGTTAAGTTAGTACCTTGCCGGGCAGAGGCAAAAGCCAATGCAGTTCGTTTCCAGTTCGCTACGTGTTCTACTTAACGTGTGCACATTGTGCATGCTACGCCTCAAAGTAACTTCAACCGTGATCCCATCCTCCTTGAATATTTGTTGTGCTTGTCTTTCTGTCCAACCACATTACTCCCATAAACAAAGCTTGAATTTGGTTAATGACTTAAATATTTGCTGATTTATTTCAATCCTATTTGTTAGACGTTTGTGTTTCTCTGCCATGTTTAGGCCTAGTTATTTTTAACAAAACATTTTTTTTCTGCCCAGGCTGAAAGCGTTATCAACTCTCTTGGCATTGTAGAAGATCAAGATGGAGAGAATGGAAGTACTGATGATGCAAACCTCCACGTAAGATTACTTATTTTGACAGAATATTTTGTATTGTTATTTATTTAGCCATTATTTAACTAGGCAAGTCAGTTAAGAACAACTTCTTATTTACAATGACAAGCTACCCCAAGCTACCCCTACAAGCTGTCCCTATGGGACTCCCAATCACGGCCGGTTGTGATACAGACCGGAATTGAACCAGGTTGGGCACTGCTGAGATGCAGTGCCCTAGACCTGCGCCACTTGGGAACCCTACAATACAAAGTCTACACAATTATTGTTACGTCTCAGGATTGCGTGATAATGATAATGAAGTCTTTAAATGTAGATATCCATGTTGACTTTTTTTTTTTTCATGATAGCAGCCATGCACTCAGTTATGATTAACAAAGCTTACACAATGGAGTGTTATAGCTCATGCTTTGTCATTTTGTGTGTGTACACATTAAAGTCTTAAAAGGCACCAGGTGTATTTTTTTTTGGTTGGCTGAAGATTATGATCACTTGCCCTGAGAAATTTTACAAGCTTTTTACATGCAGAAGTGCTATATTATATTGGCTGCTATTCACCTACACATAGGGGAGGAATCAGAAAGATCAGTACTGAAGTTCTTTGTGTTTTGGTTGTTCTCAGTTTAAAAAAAAAAAAAGTTATCAAGCAGGTCTTAACTTGCCGGATTTCCATCAATTGTCAGGATTTTACTTAAACAATGGGGAGGAACTAGAAAGATCTGTTTTAGGCTACTGGAATGCTTTCTTGTTTTCACCTGCCCACTGGGGTAACCTCAGAGCAGGCTAAATTTACTAGACTACTCACTACTTGACCCAGGCAATAAGAAAACGCTTCATGTCAGTCACTTGTACATCATTGTCCATATGTCTAGGTGGAGCTCAATGTGTTCAGGGCCCAGTGGATGTCTGAACTGAAGCCCAACTCTGCGTCCAATGGGGGGAACCGAGGACTGTCGTCGAGAGCTGCAGACTTGAAAAGAAAACAGGAACTGGCCCGGGAGGAAAAAGTCAGCCATTTTGTTTCAGCCATTTAGAATAGTAGTTTTACAACAGATTTGACTGCATGCTAATAGTTGTCTTCACTATCGTTACCATATTTTGTTTCTTTGTCTTAGGCCAGAGAGTTATTCCTTAAAGCTGTTGAGGAAGAAGAGAATGGAGCTGTTTATGAAGGTATGCATGTCTGTGAGACAAGTTGGGAAAAGCAAAATAGCACTCACTTTTGAAAATTAGTATTCTGTCTCAGTATGGTTAAAATTATGGACCTTTTTTAAAGGGATGGTTCACCCAATTACAAAGTGACACATTGGTTTCCTTGCTCTCTAAGTAGTCTATGGACAAGGTATGACAGCAATCCATGCTTTGGTTTAGTTTAGTAATGTTTTAGCATTTGTGGCAAAAGTCATGGAACTGAAATAATTTTTTGGTGTGCCATGTCTAAAGGAGTCCCTTGATGGACTCTATAGGGCTTGACTACAGGTAGGGGCCTCAGCCACTCACTGGTTTCTTTGTGATGTGCTAAGGATCATAGTATGTATCTAAAATTGATTGTGAAGCTCAACAAAGTATCTTATTGATGATTTTTAAAATGATGCGGCAGAAATACTAATATCAGTACCATGACTTGAATGGGATTCTTGTGTGACTGTAGTTGGGATTGGGAATAATGGTTTTACATAAAAGCACAGCTAAACCCTTTTCCTGCCCTAATTTACAGCAATTAAGTACTATCGCAGGGCAATGCAGATTGTGCCTGACATTGAGTTCAAAATCAACTACAGTCGTTCCCCTGATCCAGATGGCGGGTAAATACTTTGGCAATTTGTAACACTACATTGAATACCGTACACATTGAAAGTGTGCGCCATCTGAACTCATTGTCACTCCTCTTTTCCATACAAGTTCTACCATGTGTGACACTGCATATCTGTTTCCTAGCAATGAGAATGACATGGATGGTGAAATAGAGGATCTATTGGCCTACTTCCATCAGCAGCTCACTCTGCAAGACAACTCTTTGAAGATATGTGTTCCTGAGGTGGATATGGCTCAGATGCACATCTCAGGTAGAGAGCTCAGGCAATAATAATATATGCCATTGAGCAGATGGCTTTATCCAAAGCAACTTAGTCATGCGTGCATACATTTTACGAATGGGTGGTACCGTTAATCGAACCCACTACCCTGGCATTACAAGTGCCATGCTCTACCAACTGAGCTACAAAGACCACCACAATTCAGGTCCTAAACAGAAGACATGAATAACATGTAAAAAGTAATGTTGGCAACTCCCATAATATGCTCCCACAGTGGTTTATTAAGACACATGGGTAAGTCTTCAGTGTTTCAATCCCACTGGGATCTTGGTCAGGATGGAAACGTCTCAATAAACCGCTGTCTGGAAGCATACTAGATTGGCACTACTCTATTATTATACTGTATTTACGGTCTGGTTTCTGTCCCCAGCCCTGCCCCCAGAGGTCTTGATGTACATCTTCCGTTGGGTTGTGTCCCGTGATCTGGACCTGCGTGCCCTGGAGCAGCTCTCCTTAGTCTGTAGAGGCTTCTACATTTGTGCTAGGTCAGACCATAGACTATACAAATCCATCATATTTTCAATGAACATGGCTTGAATTCATTTTAATCATGCCAGTGCTGTGAATGACTGGTCTTTACACTGGATCTAAACAGGCTCCTAAATGACGTATTGGTTTTTCAAATGGAACAGAGATGATTATTTCCCCTCGGTGTTGATATTTCCTCAGGGACCCAGAGATTTGGCGTTCGGCCTGTCTGAGAGCGTGGGGCCGGAGCTGTACCAAACTGGTGCCCTTCAACTCCTGGAGGGAGATGTTTCTTGAGAGGCCACGTGTGCGCTTTGATGGTAAACATTTAAGGAACATTAGTTATTTATTTCTTAGAGAATGAAAATCCCTTCTAAGATAAGTGGGATTGTTTCATAGACTAGTCTATTTCCTCAATACCAATGCACAGTTGGCATGTCTAGCATAAGTTGCATAGCTAAAACTAGATTGTTTTATTTGGTAAATTCAATCTGTGGTTTTTCAATGTTGATTTTGAAGGTGTTTACATCAGCAAGACGGCATACATCCGTCAGGGAGAGGAGTCCCTTGATGGATTCTATAGGGCTTGGCACCAAGTGGAGTACTACAGGTAGGGTCCTCAGTCAGTCACTGGTTTCCTTGTTGTGATATGCTAATGATCTGTCATGCAGTCAGATAAGACTAGGTGTACTTTTTGTGTCCCCAGATATCTGCGTTTTTTCCCTGATGGCCAAGTCATGATGCTGACCACACCTGAGGACCCACTGGTCACTGTTCCCCGTCTACGTAGCAGGAACACCAGGTATTTAGAACACAACATACACTCCAGACTTGGATGACAGTGTAACATTTCAGGGCAATAATAGTTTTTTTTTTTTGTCAGAACGATTTGATTTGTAACATTAATGGCTTTAATTTTCCCTTTACACAGGGTGGAGTCCATTATGTGTGGTCATTATCGTCTGTCGCAGGACACAGACAATCAAACCAAAGTCTTTGTTGTTGTCTCCAAGCGAAAAGAAGAGGTGATAACAGCATTGGACAGGGATAAGTTGATGTGGAAAGTTATTAGCATATTTTCCATTCCTGTTATAACTTAAACCCAACAAGATAGGCAGTTTCCTCACACATTAACTGGGTCAACTGGTGCAGTGCAGGACACACAATACAAGGAGAAAATGACAAATGACCAAATTGTTTAACACTTCAGACTTCTTAGACCTGTGTCATTGTCCACAGATGATTGAAAAGTGATTTGGCTGTCCAGTTCTGACTCCCTGTGTGTGTTCTCTTGACAGAAGGTGGCAGAGTACCAGAGAATCTCTCGGTTCTGCCGGCGGAGCCCAGCGGCACCCGAGACAGAACACAGCTTTCACGTGGGACTGCAGTTGTCCTCCGGGGGGCGCCAGAGCTTCAACAAGCTGAATTGGATCCACCATTCCTGCCACATCACCTACAGGTAATACACTGGTCATCCAGGGTTTTGATTTTGACAGCATTCAGTCTATAAATGTCATTGCAAGAGAAAAATGATTGGGGACATAAAATGTTATATTAATGTTGACTTTTTCCTGCAGATCCACCGGCGAGACAGTTGTCACTGCCTTCGACTTGGACCAGATGTACGCATCCTTTTACTTTGCACGCGTGAAGAGCTACACAGCATTTTCTGAACGCCCATTGTAGGGCAGCCGAGACAGAGTTTACACATCACCAAGACTAAATGCATAACTCTCTTCCTGTTGGTTTGTGGCTGAAATGTTTTTTAATGAATGTATGTATACCAATCAACTTGCATCTGCTTCTAATCTTATGGTGTGGGTGGGTCACATAGCCCTTCTGTTTTTGGCTGTCACAGAAAACAAAAATCATTCCTTCTTTTAAAGACTGGAGCGATGTCCAGAATGATGGCATTAAGTAGGATGTTTTTCACCTGTTCCCAACAATTAATGTTTTCACATTTTTGTTAATTCTGTAGTAAGCTATTTTCTCCCATCTGTGAGATCAACCGGAATAAACACATGTGGGAACTACGTAGTTTTTCTTGTCAGATTTCGGATGAGAGGGGACACACTCTACAGTAGTGTACTAAGCATTGCATTTGACTGGTTAAAGCATCTGGGATAATATATTACACTATAAATTTAACATTTTTTGGTGGCTGTAGCTGCCTGGTACAGTGAAAACATGTGGCCTACTTTGGTACAGTAGTTCACTAGCTTTTACAATCCAGGAAATGGAATCTGTGCAGCAAACTGAAATGTAAACATTGCTGTCATCTGTGACTATAAAGCATGCACACACACCAACAACCAAAACACAACTCTGATAGTGTTCTTACACAACCCCAATCATAATACAACACTGCCCCATACCCAACACAAGAAAAAAATCCCAGGCACACATAATCCATCTATTACATATTCTAGGAACCCAGGGCTGAAAAGATGAAACGGATTAGAAAAATATTTGATCTACTACATTAAATTTGTATCGGATTACAAAATATGATGATTGGAAGCTTGCTGTGTTGCATCACTACCTTATCGTATTAAAGGTTCTATTTAGCAAAATTTATCTAAATGAAATTGAATGCAAAAATTCAATTTAAAATTAGCTTTCCTGTCATGATAATGGTGAAATCTGATCTTTCACATGACCTTTGATAGTTGTCTAGGTGTCATGTTAGGGTGTGTCCTCATAAGCACTGTCATAATACTGTCATGTTTTCATGCTCTTCAATGTCATGATTATAACCCATGGATCAAAGTCCGTGGTTTGAAAACAGTATTCCCCATGTGATACTTTTGTTCACCAACCAGGGAAAATGAACATACAACAGAGGAAGAAATCATCAGAGATTGGTGAAATAACAATCCCCACAAGCTTGAAATTATTACTTATGGGGTGCATAACTGAACACACACTTTAAAATTATTTATATCTATAATATATTAATAATAAGAAGCGAGAGATACTGCAGCTAGGGAATATCCGTGTAAGTGATAATTGCAATGTGCCCTGAGGGTGATGATGCTAATGAGGAAGCAGCAATGACTGTGGCTTGATCAGAGTGCTCCATCTAGATTCTAGAATGATGCCTGAAATACACCATGGGAGATCCAGATGAAGCATGAATGCGTTTATTTATTCCAATCTCAGTGACATTACAAATGCAACAGCTTCGAGGCTGGCTTCACTTGCATTGTTAGAAAGCTGAGTACATTTCTACAGATTACTGTGGATACAAATCTGATTTTGCAGACTATTCACAGATTGTAAGGACATAATAATGTTGTGTCCTGCTGTTTCTCTCTCAAAACATAATTCATCTGACCACATTTCAAAAGTTGATTACATCATTCATCTGACCACATTTCAACAGTTGATGACATCATTCATCTGACCACATTTACAACAGTTAATTACATAATTAATCTGACCACATTTCAAAGGACACCCAGAACTACATCATTCATCCAGCCACATTTACAACTGTTGATTACACCATTCATCTCACCATATTTCAACAGTAGATTACATCCTTCAGTTGATTTAGGTTGCGTTTAAACAGGCAACCCAATTCTGATATTTTTTTCACTAATTGGTCTTTTGACCAATCATATCAGATCTTTTCACATCAGATCTACTTCTGAGCTGATCTGATTGGTCAAAAGACCAATTAGTGAAGAAAAAAATCTGCATTGGACTCTATGTGTAAACCCAGCCATAGATAAGCGCTTTAAATGGCTTTCAAAGCGAGACATATCTCTACAACAGAAGTTGGCGATTTGGCCCCTGTATTTCATAATTAAGGCATACATGGACTATAATACAATTCCATAACGAAGGGAACAAGTTAAACATATAGGTAGCAACATCTATTAAGGCAACGCTTTGGAGAAAACACAATAGTCACATCATGGCTTGATGTTACTTTTATCCTGATTCAATCTAATGAGGGAATCACTAGTGTAAGAGGGAGGAATGGGTTTAAAACACAGCACATATATGTAAACTATATTAAATATGATACAGAGTTTAAGTTTGGTTTATAATTGTATTAATTGTTTTCTGCATTCCATGGAGATGAGGTTGACATTCTCAGCACATATAACAGTAAAATGGTGACTTTGGGTTCAGAGATATAATGAGAATATGTCATATAATAACAAGCCATTTAGCAGAAGCTTTTATACAGAGTGATTTACAGTCATGTATGCATACATTAATATCATATGGGGCTGAATTCTGAGGGTTGAGGAGACACATTTAACTATTTCAACACACGTCATCTATTTTTAACACAATCCATGACACTATCAGTGTGATTTTAGCTTTTTGTTGTATAATGTGTTGCAATAAAGTGGGAAATAAATATTCCAACTGGGAAAAGATTAGATAGAAACTAAATTGCTACTGTAGAGGAATAGTCACGGACACCCAGAACTAAAATCGCATAATTGAGTCAGATGCTCAATTTATGTTACCTGCATCTGTCCACAAGAGATTTGGGCTCTCATAAAATGTCATTGTATGTAAACTATTGCTACAACAACAGCATTATCTAAAGCAATAACTAAAATAAAACTGAATTTATATTATTTCTTGTTCACATAAAATATTGTTCTGATCAGTGCCATTTGACGGACAAATACTTTTCAAACCTGTTTAACTGATACAGACAATAGACAAATCTATTATTGCAACTGGTTTTAAACTAAACTTTACAATGCAAACAATGAAGGTGAACCTCTCAAAAGTTACTCAGTGGACACATTTGACTCCGACAGCCTTGTCTCTATGCAAGGGAAACCCCAAAATAGATTTTGTCCTGATTTGTCCAATCAGGACACAATATAGCATGTAGACAAGTGCATATGTTGTGAATTAAAACATGGAAAAACATTGTTATTTCTGTATGGGTCAAGGTTGCTTAATAAAGCGATGTCCCACCAGACATTGTCGAAAATCTTGTGCAGCATGAAAAGGAAGTGGGTATCTGGGGCTGTTCTGTACTGTGCTCCCTCTGCTATCCTTGTTACTTAACTGTAAAGAACTTAGATTCAATATGAATAGTAACAGACAGCAGTGTGCAAAACGTTAGGAATCTCTTTCAGATTAACATGGCTTTTCTTATATTGTGAATAAACTAGCTATGCTCTTCTAATACATTTCTTCATAAGAAATCCTACATCGCTCCTAGCAATATTACATACATAGTAGATATGCACAAAAGTTAGGATTGTGAGGTTATTCAAGCTTCAGTCCGCCCGCACTTTCCTGTGTGTAATGGTTTCCGTGGGTGTCACCCCATTCGCATGGCCATTCAGTGAATCAACAGAGCCATTCTGGTGATACGCCTTCTTTTGTGAAACACGGTGTTTCTTGTAAGTCTAAAAACAGAGGGAAGAAGTCAACACATTAGGACATCTGAAGAACACTACTGGAGACAATGCACCAGTTTTATTTAACCACGTCACCACCAGTGTAAAATACTTGAACACCATAATGAATTGAAATCATGTCTAATTAATGCAAGAGTTTTACATTTGCTCACCTGAATGTAGAAGTTTGAGAAAAGGGCAATAAGCGAGGCCATATAGAATATTTGGAAAAACAGCCAGCCTCTGGGGAAACCACATGGCCAAATGACTGCACAGATGGTCTGGGACATGGTCAAAAAGAATTGAATCTATAGAGGAATGAGACAAGAATGTAATGAATTGTTTGTAAACTAAGTCAAGATCAATGCACACATGCACGCACACACAGTATGCATAAATAAATACCATTGATCCAATGGCCTACAGAATACCTTAAATGGATGAGGGAAATATTGCACTTTCAATCTATACCAATGGTTCATGTTTTTGTTTCATCTCGTTGGGCCTTTGTCACATTCACTAAAACCCTGAGATTGGCTGAGCAATACACTGGATGACACAGGAGGTTGGTGGCACCTTAATTGGGGAGAACAGGCTTGTGGGAATGACCGGAGTGGAATGGTATCAAATACAGGATTACCAGGTGTTTACCATTCCATTAGCTCCATTCTGGACATTATGAGCCGTTCTCCCCTCGGCAGCCCCCATTATGGTTGATAACTATGGATGTGAAATGACATCTCTGAGGTTTGAAACAGGGACATGCAGAGGCTCACCAGCTGGCCTTGCGTGATATATCTCTTCCACCATAGATAGGGCCGTATGGCTGGGACAGCAGAGAGCCCATAGTAAGAGTACATCAGGACATGGATGAAGCTGTTGAGGGAGGCACCAAAGTAGGCTGAGGAAGAGACAGGAGAGAGGGGGTGGATGAATCATCTACAGTACCGTAGCAGGGTCAGAGACATCAGTGAAATACAAAATTACAATTCATGCTGTTTAATAATAGTAAGAAATAGCTGTGTCAATGGCATACAGTAGAAAGCAGCTGAGGTGTTCATTCTCAGAGAGTCCACTGTAAAACACAGAGAGCTGTAAGACATAGGTCAGTGTCCTGTTCTAGGACACAGTGTGCCACACTGTCAGTGTAAAGCAATGAGGTGAGTGTATGGTATATCACTGAAAAAATGCGTGCTGTGCAGTCCTGAAATAGCAGTAGGTTCAATTCACACTTAATTTCTTTACCATTTAACAACGGATGAAATTCATTTGAAAGTATCTCAGTCACAGAATCAATTCAAGACAAACATGTCATCTATAACACCTGTATAGCTACTTAAAAAGATAACATACAGTACACTCTTCGGGAAAAAAAAGGTGCTTTCTAGAACCTAAAAGGGTTATTTGGCTGTCCCCATAGGATAATCCTTTGAAGAGCCCTTATTGGTTCCAGGTAAAAAAAAACGGGTTCTGTGGCTCAGTACCGGTACCACCTGTTTATAGCCTCGTTATTGTTATGTCATTTTCTTGTGTTACTTCTTGATTAGATTTTTTTTTTTTACTTTAGTTTATTTAGTAAATAAAAGTATATTTATTCAACTGCATTGTTGGTTAAGGGCTTGTAAGTAAGCATTTCACAGTAAGGTGAAATGCCTGTTGGATTCGGCGCAGCCCCCTCCTGTACTCCCTGTTCACCCATGACCGTGTGGCCATGCAAGCCTCCAACTCAATCATCAAGTTTGCAGATGACACGATAGCGGTAGTCCTTATTACCAACAACGACGAGTCGGCCTACAGGCAGGAGGTGAGGGCCCTCGGAGTGTGGTGTCAGGAATATAACCTCTCACGCAACGTCGACAAAACAAAGGAGGGCCTCCGGGGTGGCGCAGTGGTCTTGGGCACTGCGTCGCAGCGCTAGCTGTGCCACCAGAGACTCTGGGTTTGCGCCCAGGCTCTGTTGCAGCCGGGCCGAGATCGGGCCGACACCGGGAGGTCCACGGGGCGACGCACAATTGGCCTAGTGTCGAGTTTGGCCGGTAGGGATATCCTTGTCTCATCAAGCACCAGTGGCAGGCCTGACGTCAATGTGGATTGGGGATGCTACCTCTGCTGTTTCCTGAAGTCCACAATCATCTCTTTGTTTAATTACTTAAAAATCATACAATGTGATTTTCTGGATTTTTGCTTTAGATTCCGCCTCTCACAGTTGAAGTGTACCTATGATAAAAATTACAGACCTCTACATGCTTTGTAAGTAGGAAAACCTGCAAAATCGGCAGTGTATCAAATGCTTGTTCTCCCCACTGTAGATACTTTGTGCCTATTTCCTCCAGCATCTTCACAAGGTCCTTTGCTGTTGTTCTGGGATTGATTTGCACTTTTCGCACAAAAGTACCTTCATCTCTAGGCGACAGAAAGTGCCTCCTTCCTGAGTGGTATGACGGCTGCGTGGTCCCATGGTGTTTATACTCGCATACTATTGTTTGTCCCAGACTTGTGGAGGTCTTGGCTGATTTCTTTTGACTTTCCCACGATGTCAAGCAAAGAGGCACTGAGTTTGAAGGTAGGCATTGAAATACATCCACAGGTACACCTCCAATTGACTCAAATGATGTCAATTAGCTTATCAAAAGCTTCTAAGGCCATGACATCCTTTTCTGGAATTTTCCAAACTGTTTAAAGGCACAGTCAACTTAGTGTATGTAAACTTCTGACCCACTGGAATTGTGACAGATTATTTCACTTATAAATCTCTGTGTCTGCAAACAATTGTTGGAAAAATGACTTGTGTTGTGCACAAAGTAGATGTCTTAACCGACTTGCCAAAACTGTAGTTTGTTAACAAGAAATTTGTGGAGTGGTTGAAAAACGAGTTTTAATGACTCCAACCTAAGTGTACTTCCGACTTCAACTGTATATACTCTATTCTATACCATCTACTGCATCTTGCCTATGCCACACGGCCATTGCTCATCCATATATTTATATGTACATATTCTTATTCATCCCTTTACATTTGTGTGTATAAGGTAGTCCTTGTGAATTTGTTAGATTACTTGTTAGATATTACTGCACTGCCGGAACTAGAAGCACAAGCATTTCTCTACACTCGCATTAACATCTGCTAACCATGTGTATGTGACCAATAAAATTTGATTCGATTTGAAAACACTCAGTGACCACAGTGATGAGGATAGAAAGGGAATTTTGAGTGAAAACACTCACAGTGACCACAGGGCACCCAGTTCATGACGAACCACCAGATGTTGAGCATGCTGGCGTGGTGGTAGATGTGCAGAAATGTGATCTGGTGGTTGTTCTTCCGTAGGATGAAGAAGAAGGTGTCCATAAACTCTATGACTTTGGAGAAGTAGTACCACCACAGCACATTTATGATCTGAGATGAGAAAAAAATATAAGAAGAGTCAAGCTTTCAAGCAATACAATGTATTTTCTAGTACTTCCCTTTTCCTCCAAGGACATACTCAATGTTCCTCCTGAGAGACATACATCGGCAGATTTGTATTTTACCTAATGAGGACTGGCCAGTGCAAATCATTTGACCAAAAAGGTTAGATGTTTTGAGAGACAAAGATGATCATCTGCACATACAGGCCTATGAAATATCTATTAAGGACAAAGTGAAAATAAGTTAATTCACTTTTCTAACAGCAGGGACTCTTATACATGTTTTAATCAGCGCAGAACTGCAATCCAATCGCACATTTCAGTGAGAACAAGTTTCCTCTCAGTGTTCAATGTTCCCAAGGGACATTACAGAGAGTAACTACTGATGACACAGCAGTACAGATTAAATAGACTGTCTGTCTGACTCTGTGGCTTATCTGTTAGGATTTGCAGGTACTGTCTGACATAAATTGTACCAATAGAATTGGTAGCCACCATGACAAAAATAGCTGGAGAGAACAAAGTACATATTGATCTGGAAATAACATAAAGGGAATGAGTGACAGGGTGAAGTCCAGCTGGTGTCTGGTGACGATGCATTTATTACCCCATATACAGTCCATATTTTGAACCTAACACAGATTGTTTTATATAAAATTCTATACAAGTGAACAGAGGGGTGACATATTGAGTAAGACCATCTTACCTTGGTATCTGTTTCTCCCGCACTGTGTGTGTCTTGGCAGTAGAAGTTATAACCCCCTTGCCACACAGCAGACACCATCTGGAGACAGACCACAAGGTGATGTAGAAACACAGACTGCCATGTCTTTGACATCTTCAAAAAACTTGAATCACCCAAATAATGCACTACCCTTGTAATATCAAATGTTTATCATTATTGTACTGCAAGTGTCACATGATCCAAATTTTAAATCACCTGCAAAAATCACTACTACATCAATTTGCTTTCTCACACCCAAAAGCTGATTGTAAAACTGTTTACATTGGCATTTAGGATGCGAGCTTCACATACTTGCTGCAGGAGTGGAAGTAGTGGACAATATTACATCCCAGAGTCTGTCCTCTCCATTTAGTCTCCGTAACCAGCGATAATATCATTATTCTTTTTGTTGCCACTGCAACATTGGGTCCCTGTATTTGTTTGTTATTGAGCAGCCCAGTGATGTCACCGTTTTTAAATAGAGCCCTTGTTCACACGTTTCATCTAATTTGGGATAGCTATGGAAATAGCTCTGCCTTTATCCACCACTGCCTTGAATAACTGACAAAAACAAGGAGTTAAATGTAAAGCATCTGAAGACATAACAAGATTCAGGTTCAGCTTCAAGTGTTTTGTGCTCAATATGACATCAGACTCAGAGCAGAAGCTATGGTCAGAATTGCCCCCCTGGTTATGTTCTACTGAAAAAAACATGATTCTGAGGAATATTAAGCTTTCCCACAGGATTTTAGTGCATTTGGCTCGAGACAGGACCCATTCCGGAACAGGATGGTAAAAAAGCAGTGCAAAGCAGGGATCTAATTACGTTGATGACTTCGAGACATACAGTGTCATTATCCGATGATTGTGGCACCAGGAGAGTGACTGCCCTGCATGTGCCCATGGGGATGAAAGCAGAACATGGACAGGCCTGGGATTGGCAGATGTTGTGCTCCACTGAACTGGGTAATCCCGAAACATGCAGAGGACTCAATGAAAAACAACCCAAAAGTCTCTACAGAGAGAGTGTCTAATCATTCAGCAATACTACTGTCATTGTCATGCCTTTTGTTGTTTAAAATGTGCTGCTGCATTGACATTTTTACTGTGTTTTAACAGCATGATTATTAACAACAATATGCTGCAGGCTAGGCTATATCCCTTAAGTTATAATACACTATTTATTACTAATACACTACTACTAAATCGTCTTTATTCATATTATGTAACTCAAAACAAAGTGTCACAAGATCCAAATGTCCATATAGATTTGGGCGGAACAGGGCTGATTCGTGATATTAGCGAAGACGCAGTTTCCTGCAGAAAAACCTGTTTTAATTAGCTTAAGATCCAGCGCATTCCAATCGATATTGCCTATCTAAAAGGCAGAGTGAGCTCAGGATCTGTTTCTAAACCTAAAGCCTTTATTGTGGCCAGCTTGCATCCCACAGTAACTTAAGGAACCTACAAACCCCAGGCCTATGCCCTTGGTTATTTTGCTCTTCAGTATGGCTATTTAAAACATGTCACACCAATAACATTTTTAAAATGCAATTTATATAGGTGCCGTAGACATGGCAAGCAACTGCTTTGTACTTGAATTGGAATCGTGTGGCATTGATTTATGAGGGCTAAAAGTTCACCCTAAAGCAGGGGTAGAGTCAGAACGGGCGAGTTTAATGATTTACACAGCATGGGCACAGCCAATCTTTTGAGGGGTTATGCAATGCAGACCGAATTGAGCCCATTTGGCCAGGGTGGTGAGAACAGAAAAGACTTTAGACTTACAGGTGCGTGGAGAAGACTTTGTCCCTCGGGATCCGCATAACTAGCTCATGACATTTAGATAATGTCATATTACACTATATGTATATATATATTACACTATGTTGACATATTTACTACCACAACTGATTACACTACAGAAAGCATTGGCAGCTCACTCTCTCTCCAGTCTCATTACGCTATACAATAATTAGGGACAATGCTATGAACTACTAGCCTAGATATCCACTGAGGATACAGACCGTTCATCAGTTTATACTGTCAACAGTTTCAGAATTAGACGTTGCAACTTCAAACATTCTAATAATAGTAGCAGGTTTTCAGAAAACAATTGAGGGTTGTGTTGAGGTTGGGTGAGAGATTTGTTTGTGTTAACAACGATCCTGTCAGAGACCAGCTGTGCCCCACACACTCCCCCACAGCACTGTGTCCCGGGGTGGCATCAGTGCAAGACGCCATTTGTGTCTAATCCGAATCAAAGATCACAGTTTCCCTCATCCTCACAGAGTCCTTTAGCCACTTCTACCAGGCACCCGATCCTCTCACTTCCCCTCATCTGCCAGCAGTGTTGCACTGCGATGATACCAACACCACCTTCAGGTGCAGCCTGCCTACCTCATAGAACATATAGAAAGATAATAGAGTGAGGGCCAGATTGTAGAGCACCAGGAGGCCCTGGCAAGACACCGGCTGTCTGTGTCTCATGTACTTGGGCCCCAGCCATACGATCAGCAAGTACATGAGTGTTAGTGCAAAGGTTGGAGGGTAGTTGTCTAGCAGCAGCCATCCCTGTACCCGTTCATCTGAAATAAATAGACAGACAACAGCCTGGTATTACAACATACAGTAGAATGTTCCCTTTTTTTCAGAACCTTATTCCCATATTTACTGCATCCCCTGAACCAGTGCGATAGCACTGAGCGTAGAGAGGGGCACAGATGTAGGATCTTAATTTGACCTATGTTGTTCACAGCAAAATAATCCTGCATTAACAGGATTTCAAGATTTAGTATATAATGTTGCTTGATCGGTGGTTAGGCTATTAGCTGGCCATAAGTAGGCTACATGAAAAGTGCAATAGTGCTTATATAACCGTGTGTTAGTGTGGGTTTTCAGTGAAATTCTGTAAATCACAAAGCTCATCAGCAACAGAAAAGTGATCAAATTAAGATCCTACATCTGTAGCTACACTGCAGGGCAGGCATATTGCTTGGAGAGGGCAAGAGAACACAACACAGTTTGAGTGAGAATTGGCAGTGACTACCGAAGCATGTTTGTTTAACTCCTGGAAAGGTTATGCTAGAATCATGGAGATGCAAAAAGACCTGGTACATTCCACTGGAGGACCATGTATTAACACATAAGGCAAACATTTTGTGAGGAGATATATGGTGATAAATCATTTTATGTCAATAGTCCATAACTAAGCATTTATTCATATGATAATTATTATACTGTAATTTAATCTACAGTAATGCAACAGTAATAACACTTACCTCTGGGACCCATCCATGAGTCTATGTAGGTGTTTAGTTTATGATTAAAAGCCTCCATTTCTAACCTGAATAGACAGATGAGAGAGTACCTACAGTCACACATTGCAGCTTATCACCAGAGCCATAGTTACATTATACACTCTGATAGACTGAAATGTATGGTAAACTACTACCACTTAGGTAAGGGATCATCAACTAGATTCAGCCGGGGGACGATTTGTTCTTGAGCGGATGGACAGGGGGTCGGAAAACATAATTGCAAATAATTTGTCAACTGCAAATTGACCGCAAGGAGCCCTAACGGATATAATATTTTCAAAATTAAAATCACTTGGAGCTGATTTGCTGGTGTTTTTACAGTCTTTTATGTCCAACAATAAAATAATTTAAAAAAATATATATTATTACAAGTCATCACTCACAATATCTATATATTTTTTTTTGCTCAGAAACTTGGGGGGCTAAATAAAATCACCTGCGGCCCAAAATCGGCCTGCTGGGGAACCCTGATTTAGATATTTAAAAAATATACCATATTCAAGCAACACTGTTGTTGAATGACGGTGCAAATCAGCTTAACTGTGTTGACAAAATATGTATGTCTGTTTAATTCCATAAAGCAGCTGAAGGGAAATCAAAGCTTGGTTCATTGTAGCAGAGATACAATCATTGTCACGATGACTTCACAATAAAACAACTTTCGGACTGAAGGAACATGCAAAGATGCTGGTCTAGTTACAGCTTAGGCAAGCTATAAAGTTCATTCAGAAGGTTAAGGCTTGAGCTATAATCCTGACTATTGGCCCAATGCAATAGTTCATTCCAGTTAATTATGAATGTAAACAAAATTCTAATTCCAAATTTTCCTCATGGAAAAGCATTGAAGAGAATTTGAATTAGAATTTCAGTGTACTTCCTGAATTGAAATTGAATTGACCCCAACTCTGTTAAGAACGCTGATATGTTTTATTATTCAGATATTTCCTTTATAATTATTAAGTCGATGAAGTATCTGCTCAAGCAGTCCCAAATGCACAGAAATACAAACATAAACATTTACATTATTCTATTGACCCAGATCATTTCTGGGTCAATAGAGGTCAATTACTTCTCTCTTTATTGTGAGTGATGACTTGTAGTTATAACTGACTTGTCTCAAAATAGTGTCCTTTGATCAGATCTAACCAGCATATAAACATGTCGTTAAAGTTTTCTAATAAAAACAATGCAAAAAAAAAAAAAAAGAGAGAGAGAGAGAGAGCATCATAGCCAAATAGCGCTACAATGTATTATATATAGCAGGAAAGTTAGATAGCTCATGGCTGCTGTGCTGGATCAGGATGCAGCCTACGACACTAGGCTACTGTCCAAGTTTAGTCTTGTAGACAAATCCTATATTATAATTATGTCTTTAGCGAAAAGTAAAATGTCTAAATCATTAGCCCAACTCTTATCGCACACACATCGCAAACAACAATCGCAATCGTTCGCGTCACAGAGGTCACCGATTCAGGATCAATTGTTTTACATAGCCTACATACATGATCTAGCTAGCGAGACATGAACTAGTATGAAATCGCTGCTAAAAGTAGATTATCAAGTATATCAATTATGTATGCTAAATATTGTTATAGCATTTCCACAACTCAAAAAAAAAAAAAAACTAAGACTATCTTATTTCCAACCACATTCTAGCTCATAAAACGTACCTCTGGAGGATGCGTAATCTTGCCTGCCCAGGTCCCAAAGCACAAACGTGCAGCCTCGTCGGTCAGTGGAAACAGCGGGAGAAACACATGAACTCAGTCTATATGGCAAATTGTCCTGAGCGTCATAAGTGACGAGATCTAGCTATTAGGCTATCATCTTCAGATGGTAGATAATTGGCTATCAGCCACCCGAATGGCCTACCTCATTGGCAGTGATCATCACCCAGAATGTGATTAGACCATTTGCTGATGTTGGCGTCCCACTTAAACTAGGTTTCCATTCAATTGGCGACAGATTTTCACGTGAATATTTTACAACCGGCATAAACAAAATATGGGCATTTTCCTACCAATTGTTTTTCCACCAAACCGACTTGTTGCAAATAAAAATCATTGCGTGATGACATAGTGCACACAACATGTACCGTTTATCTTAAATTCAATGTGTTTATGGCATTTTGAACTCTACCGATTGTTTTGTGACAAAAACTGTTGCATTAAATAGCAAATGTGCCTACTCTGGTCTTGTCATGTGCGCTCTAGCCAACAGCGTGTAGATACAGTGCTGGTAAACTGTGCGGGTAGCTACATGATGAGATTATTATAGAGCGGTCAAGCATTGATCATCATTTATTGGAAATGAGCATCAAACTCATCACCGTGCAGTGTCTCCACCCTGTAAAGTTTAGCATTATTTAATCTGTAGCGTAATAAACTGCATGGTTTGCTGAGTAGTGAAAATCTTGGTTGTAGAGGCAAGTTTTAAATGCACAACTGCGCATTTACATATGCCAAAGAGCTATTATCTTTTGCCAATGTGCTTAATAATATTTGTGCGCTCTTTTACATTTTGCCTGGGCTACAGATACCCGGGATGTACATTGTAGTCGAGACAAGGTTACTCGTGAGGGTTTATTCGTAGCCTATAGTATAGGTGACATGCTGGATTTAGAAAAAGTGACAAGAAAACGTGCCCAATGGCCTATGCCCCAATGCTGCGTTCACGGGAATTTCTGACTTGCTAACTGGTTGAACGCGGCACGTGTATAACTTCAACCTAGGCCATGTTCAGTTGCCAAACGTTCTCGAACGTTGCAGATAGAAATGCTATGACTAGAGCCGATGTGATTCCTTATATACGCCCGAGAGGCATGTTTGAGCTATAGTTTAGCCTATTTCTATCTGAACGTTCCAAAACCTTCAACCCTGCTGAACGCGTCCCAGATAGCAAGTCCGTAAGCAAGCGGATGTCACCCCATTCATTTCGCATCAGTGGAGAGACCAATCAAATCAGTGCATTACTCACAACCAGTTAATAAATCAGTTAGCAAGCCGATGTCACCCCATTCATTTCTCGTCAGTGGAGACCAATCAAATCACGGCATCACTCACATGGCTACACAGAGCAGAGCTCAGTAACCTGTGTTATGATACTGATGGATTTTTGAGACGGATGGTCTGTACAGTTGTGGATACTAGTACAGCGCCATCTAGTTGTCGCGTCGGGGATAAGTTGTTGACAACATGGCATTTTAGCTAGGCCTAACCCGAACCCTTTTGCTAACATTAACCTCATTCTCCTAACCTGCTACGTTAATTATCTTAACCTGCCATGTTAATTCTCCTAACCTACTATGTAAACAGACATCCAGTCTCAGCAATCCATCAGTATCACCACATCGCGGTATGTGTTGTCTTATAGTGAGGCAGAATGTAAAACTCTAGAGTGTAGGCAACTAAACAGAAATACATTTTTCTTTTCAAACTGCATGTTTTATACATATGGCTTATACACATCAAATGTACAACTGTCCAATTGCTGCAACAAACCATAGCCGAGCTAGCCTACTCGGTGGAGACTTCAATGCCTGAAAACAGTTTGAACTGCTTGCGTTAAAATACATGTCAGCATATTTGAACATTTTGGCAAGGAAAAATATGGCCTTGGTCAGATGGTGATAAAGTTGAACATTGGCACTATGCTAGGATGACTTGCTGAACAAGACTGATCCAATTAATAGGTTGGCATTTTTGACACTAACCAAGTGTAGGTCTACCTTTTTAGAGCTTGGAACACCATCAGTTCTTTACATTCGCACTGATTTGTCATGTACGTGAGGTTCCCTTGAAGGTACTATGTAAATCACCAGCTGTCAAATGTATTCCATGGAGGGCCGAGTGTCTGCAGGTTCATGCTCCAACCTTGTACTTGATTTGAATTGATGGTCACTAATTAGTAAGGAACTGACCCCACCAGGTTGAAAGGAGAAAGGAAAACCCAGACACTAGGCCCTCCATGGAATGTGTTTTCCACCCCTGATGTAAATGGACTCTATTGTTAATGCATCCATCCTTAATATGTTCATCTGTCATCAAAGAGGTTTACGTTGAAAAGATTGGCATAAAGCTCCACATGAACACATCTCCATAATGGGGCAGCAGGTGGTTAGAGTGTCGGGCCAGTAACCGAAAGGTTGCTGGATCGAATTCCCAAGCTGACAAGGTAAAAATCTGTTGTTTTGCCCCAGAGCAAGACAGTTAACTCACTGTTCCCCGTGTGCCACAGACGTGGATGTTGATTAATAAGTCTATCCCCACACCTCTCTGATTCAGAGGGGTTGGGTTAAATGCGAAAGACACATATCAGTTGAAGGCATTGTTGTACAACTGTCCAACTTTCCTTTCCCACATTACAGTGGGGCGGCAGGGTAGCCTAGTGGTTAGAGCATTGGACTAATAACCGGGAGGTTGCAAGCTCAAATCCCAGAGCTGACAAGGTACAAATCTGTCGTTCTGCCCCTGAACAGGCAGTTACCCCACTGTTCCTAGGCTGTCATCAAAAATAAGAATTTGTTCTTAACTGACTTGCCTAGTTAAATAAAGGTAACACAAATAAAAATAAACAGTTATGTGTATGTCACCGGCAGCCTCTAGTGGACTAAAGGTCTTACTCCACATTGATCATATTATCCAGAGATTGTTATTTTATCTTTTTCACCTTTATTAAACCAGGTAGGCCAGTTGAGAACAAGTTCTGTTACAACTGCGACCTGGCCAAGATAAAGCAAGTTACACAAACAAATGTACAGTCAATAACACAATAGAAAAATCTAAGTACAGTGTGTGCAAATGTAGAAGAGTAGGGAGGTAAAGGCAATAAATATGCCAGAGGCGAAATAATTCAAATGTAGCATTGACACTGGAGTGATAGATGTGCAGATGATGTGCAAGTCAAGATACTGGGGTGCAAAAGAGCAAGAAGATAAATAACAATATGGGGATGAGGTAGTTGGGTGTACTATTTACAGATTGGCTGCATACAAGTACAGTGATCTGTAAGCTGCTCTGACAGCTGATGCTTAAAGTTAGAGGGAGATATGACTCAAGCTTTTGCAATTCTTTCTAGTCATTGGCAGCCAAAGGAAGTGTTGGCTTTGGGGGTGACCGGTGAAATATACCTACTGGAGCACATGCTACGGGTGGGTGTTGATATGGTGACCAGTGGGTTGAGATAAGGCAGGGCTTTACCTAGCAAAGACTTATTGATGACCTGGAGCCAGTGGGTTTGGCGACGAATATGTAGTGAAGGCCAGCCAATGAGAGCATACAGGTCGCAGTGGTGGGTAGTATATGGGGCTTTGGTGGCAAAATGGATGGCACTGTGATAGACTACATCCAGTTTCCCGAGTAGTGTTGGAGGGTATTTTGTAAATGACATTTCCAAAGTCAAGGATCAATGGGATAGTCAGTTTTACAAGGGTATGTTTGGCAGCACGAGTGGAGGCTTTGTTGCGAAATAAGAAGCCAATTCTAGATTTAATTTTAGATTGGAGATGCTTAATGTGAGTCTGGAGAGTTTAGTCTAACCAGACACCTAGGTATTTGTAGTTGTTCACATATTCTAAGTCAGAACCGTCCAGAGTAGTGATGCTAGTCGCACAGGCAACAATCGGTTGAAGAGCATAACATAGAACCATGTAACCAAGCAAAATACTATGCTTCGTCAGTGCTGTACACAGATTTATTGATTGAGACATAACATTCCAATCAAACGTTCACTTCAATGCAAGACTCCTTTAATAGTTTTTTAAGATTCTACTATATCACAGCAAATCAAACACTTTCATTTGACACTTCTCACATTAAAAGGCCAAATCATTTGACAGATAATGCAGATATTTTCCATATTCGGAAATGAAATAACCCTTGTTAAATGTAGAGCAGATCAAAGTTCAGTATTTACAGTAGACTCAAAGATTAAAATTAATCTAGTCTACAACTTTGTTTGCTGCATTTACATAATTTCACACTCAGACTTTGTTAGCATGAACACAGGATATCAAATTACATATCCAATTGCTATCACACATCCGATTGAATTTCACTTATTAAAATAATTTTTGAATTGTACAAATCTGATACTGTATATACAAATGCAATACACCCGCTTGACCATCGCAATGCACACTATATTCTCCATTAAAACTGAATTTGTTTGGACCACTTTGTCCAGACAGATATTTGGTCTTTTTCATGCTAATGATTATCAATGATGGACAACACATTAATTAATTGATTACAGCTGTGACAGTAAGTTCATTTGCCACGATTGACTGGGTCGCCAATAAGTTCTGGGCATCGCTCCTCTCCTTTTGTGATGCTGTCACACTTGCGGAGTAGGTCGTAGTTGATTCTGTCAGTTATGACACTGTCTTGCTTGTATTGGGGGTGCTTGTCCACAAACTCCCTCATCCATTTAGCCATGGTCATCAGTTCACCTACATCAGCAACAAGAACAATGTGAGAAAATATCATGTTTATTTTTTCTGTTGATAATTAAGATACATAAACAAGTGTATGTTTGGCATTTATAACCCTGTACATTAAATTGTTAATGTGACTTGAGTTCAGATTCAACACTGTAAAGCACTAAGGCTGCGTTTAGACAGGCAGCCCAATTCTACACTTTATCACCAAATTGGTAATTTAATCAATCAGATTTGCTCTGAAAAAGATCTGATGTGAAAAGACCTGATGTTTCAAAGGATCAATTTAGTGAAGTAAAAAAAAAGTTCAGCATTGGGCTGCCTGTCTCAATGCAGCCAAAAGGTTATGAAAACCTTGTTGACAGTGTCAGGGAGCAACATGTGCCTTCTACTACTGGAATGCCGCATGCTTTTGCTAATCTCCACCAATGATGTGGAAAGCCCACAACAATACCTCACAAAACCCTGTTACCCAATCCAGAGTCAAATTGTCAGTGCTCATTTGCTAAATATACCGGAGGCACGTCTCTTGATGAGCTTCAGGTAGTTCAGGATGGTGCATCTTGTATCAACATCCACCTCCATGTTTTCTAGGTAGCAGTTGAGGATTGGTATCAACCCTTGAAAAATTCCTTCCTAAATGATAAGAAACAACAACTTATGGTTTAAAGTAAAGAGTGCAATAGAAATATATATTTAATGATATTATTAAAAAGAGATTGAACATGATCTTAACCACTTACAAATTAATAACAAATTGTACAAATTGGAATTCGTAACACATCATACGATATGCTTTTTTCCCCCCAGGACGTGACATACCATACAAAATGGATGACTTTGTACTACTGGCTGAAATTATCCAAAACCTTTATACCGCATCTTTAATAAGCACCTTTCCATTGATGATTGTGTCAATGCTCATCAGTGTGTACTCATTGTCACCCTCACTGTCCAAGCCATTCTGGGCAGCCGATGAGGAGCTATCGAGGGCAGGGTTGCAGCCTATTGGAGGACACAAGAGAAGCTTTAGCATCAACCTGTTCAGGCATTTTGCCAAAACGCTCCCCGACCAGGTTTCAAAACACTGGAATCTGACTCGTATCCTCTCACCTTTATAGATGTCCTTCCGGAAGTAAAACATGCCCTCTTGGACTGCATTTCTTTTCTGGGCAGCTTTCATGTTTTCGTCAACCTTTTGATAGAAAACAGAACGCATAAATGGTATATCATTACCCTACATGTATTAGAATTTCCTAAAATTCAGCTAATTAAAAGTATATCAGAAGAACAGCTGATCTCACCTTTGACAAGGGGATAAGAAAGTCCAGTTTATAGGACAGTATAACCCTGGTGAGCAGGACGATGAAAACAACGAATGCAGAGTTTTCAAAATCGGTAAGTTGCACCTGGAACAAACGAAAACAGGCACTCAATATTTCTACATTACAAACATTGTACAATACGGGATAAGACACAGTACATGTAAAACCTTTTTGCAAGTATTTACTTGAAACAATGTGTATTTCAGGTAAATATCCAAATGACATACAACTCTATTAACACACAAGATTGCAAGGCTTATGTTACCTCCATGGGACGGAACTCAACTCGCCATCCGATGTCCGAGTTTGGAGGAGGAGGTTTGAACCTCATTGTCTGCCAGTTGGTTGACTGCAGATTCTACAAGACAGACAAATGTGATTATATCAACTAAAATGCCTCCTTATAAAATCACAGGTATTGGTCTAGTCGCAAACAGTCATGTCGTCACTATAAGTCAGTATTGGGTGGGTATCATTTTTACCTCAAAGTGATCAGACTCGTTTTCATCATCCAAGTAAATTTTCTCTTCAAATAGTGAGAGCGGATCCCGAATGAAGAGATGGGCTATGTGTTGGGCCAGCAGTTTGTCGATCCCTACAAACACAGATTTTGATAACTTCTCTATAGAAGGTTTAATGATTGAAATACGAATAAACACATTGTTATTGTACAAACAGTTTCATTGCTTGAAAAATACATAGAAAGTAAATTTCACATTTCATCTGGAGTCTTTTTCACCAGTTACTTATCCTTCATCATATTTTATTATTTCTATACACCATCTAGAATCGAATACTCACGTCATTGTTACAAAGTTCTTTACCTGCATCCAGCAGCTGTTTGTTGATCTCCTCGTCTATTGTCAGATCTATGTCATTGTACCTATCGCCACAGCTGGAGAGGTAGCTGTCGATTGAATCATATCTGGATTTCAAGATTCGAAATTTGTTGGTTTTCAAAGGCTGCAAAGAAAACACATTTGAATGCACATTGAAAGAGGAGTCTGAAAAACCTCTTGACATTTCAAGGAACAAAGCAGACAAATAACTGAAAACCTGTTCTGGCTAACATAATTGAACACCAGGAAATCAACAGAGAAATGAATAATGCCTGTCTGAGCCTGACACGCTCGGAGTCTTCCATTCAACCCGCTGAAGCAACTAGCAACAAGCGAGTGGGCCTTGTTTGGCTGGCTCATGTTTCTTTAATTAGGAGACAGTTTTTCCTGATTCATCTGCTCACCTTCAGCCCCCTCTCTTCCCCGGTCCTGTCATCTACCGAGGCAGAAATAACTCCCCAGCGACAATCAATGTCTGACACATAGCCTCTGTAGAACGGCGAAGCAGCACTGAGGGCCATCTATAAACAGATCAGCAGTTAGCGTTCCAGTTTCCACCACAGAAAAGGCACTCGAAAAAACCAAAGCGTTATTGAATACTGTAAGGATTCAAAAATGTGGTTAACCAAAGCTGTTTACGACACGTTTGAATTTTTTTATTACCATTTTGAGGCAATTAATACTTTAAGAAAATCTTACCATTATAGGGCAGAATGTTGCTAGTTGGTCATAAAGGTACCTCGCCTCTTCAATGCTGCAAGCTTGGAATGTCACCTGGAAAAACATTATAAAAAGGGTTCAAGTTAAAGATTACTCAACCTGCTTATATAAAACATGTCCATGACTTCAAAAATATTCTCTAGTCTAGTAACTTAACATAAGTATACCAGGGTTATAGTTCTATAATGTGTTGCGTATACCTGAAGACAGCAGTTGCCCATTCCAAATCCCATGGCATCCATGTAGATGTGATCAGGTAGAGCTGCCCTGGCAGCCTCCCCATCGTCTTCCGGAAACTTCTCCACAAATGGAGATGGGGTGCATTTGTCTTTAAAGACTAACAAGGAGAAAGAAGCACAAAGAAAAGTAGATGCTGATATGCAAGTCGTTTCAACTAATAAAAAAATGTTGCGCCAAATTTTGGGCGATGGGTAGCCTAGTGGTTAAAAGCATTGGGCCAGTAACTGAAAGGTCACTTGTTCAAATCCTCGAGCAGACTAGGTCCCCTTGAACAAGGCCCTTAATCCAAATTGCTCCTGTAAGTCGCTCTGGATAAGAGCATCTGTTAAATTACTAAATTGTAAATGTGGCCTAAATTTGAACACTGAAAATAAAATATGACTAAATGTATTTGACTGAAAGGTGTAATTATTTATTGAGTGCAAATGGTGAAGATCTGTTCTGATTTAGACTTACTGGGTACGTTGATCACCACCTTCTCTCCTCTTCTGTGACGAATGTTTCTGGTCAGGGTGCTGAAAAAAAACATTCACAACATACTTTGTTAAATGGGATGCAAATAAAGAGCTCAAATGTCACATATCATGCAGTGACACAAAATAGTGCAAATACCTGTGACAAACATAATACCATAGCAACCTCTATAAAACAGTTGGTAGAGCATGGTGCTTGCAACGCCAGGATAGTGGGTTCGATACCTGGGACCACCCGTATATCGAATATATATTATTCAAGCCTACCTGAATCTTGGGTGTTGGTTTATGGCTTCATCTGGGAAGAACAGTGATTTTGACACTCCCTTTTCAACAGGTGTTGGCTTGTATTCTGGCTGTGTGAAGCCTGGGCAGCCTAACCTAAAACCAATGTTTCAAGAATAACATTAATGTTAAGGTACTATAAATAAAATCTAACCGTTTCAAGTGATTTAGTGAGTGACAATAGGTAGTTAACTACCTTGGGAATGATGTGATGGTGGCAAGCGTTTCATTCTTATTCAGCACAGATGAGGCCTCTCGCCTTCGCTTCCCCATGTTGTCCTCCACTGTGTTGAACTCTGACATCGTCCCACCATAGGGCTGCCCCGGAGTCCCTTCGATCATGTAGCTGCCATACTCTGGCCTCCAAAGGGTAGGATGGCTACCAGGAAAAACAATGCATGATATATTTTAATAAGTAAACTTCCATTTTTTAGAAGCCATTGAATAATGCTGTCTAACAAATCAAGGTCTCTGTCCGACAGAGTCGATTGTATTATGCCAATCTTTCACATTAAAGTAAACATGTTTGTTTTTTTTGTTTTGTTTTAATCAGATGTGAGCCACTTTCTCAGTGGATGGAAAATGCTGTGGGCAATGCATTTGTGCTACAGGGGCGTGCTCTTCAATATGTGCGACAGAGAGGCAGTAATGAGGAATGCTACAGCTATAGTTACAATTCCCCTGGGTTAAGTCAGCTTCACAGGTTCAGCACGTCATGGACAGTTAGCAAGCAGACTACTACAGTGAGGCTTGTACAAAAACATTCACATCAAATAGAGATTAAGGCTTTTTAACCCATGTTAAAGAAATTTAGTAGCCCAGGGTAGAGCGGCAGGTTGAATACCAGTGCAATTTGTAAGGTAGTAGTTCAAGAAAACATGTAAAACTCATGCTGAAGTTGCAAACTTGTAAAGGAGCTTTTGCATGAGCCATGACGGGAGTGCCACTTTATTGCATTTTTTAAATTCAAAAGTTGCAGAACAAGCTAATGGAACATTGCCATATTGAGCGACAGAAGCTTAAGATCTTTAGTGCCTGCAGTGTAAACCACCTAAATGAGTTTGCATAAAAAAGGCTGATACATAGCAGCCAATTTCACACACAACCTGGTCATTTTCCAGACAGATTTAAAGATGACTTACTTGGGGTTGGTCTTTTCTCCTTTGTCTTGAAGGGTTTCCAAAACCTCCCCACCATTGAGAACAAGACGAACCTTTCCATTTTTCTCATCCATTTCGATCAACATGTATTCCACCTAAAAAGGGCAAAAATATATATACATTTTTTTAACACAAGTTTGTATTTCGAACCATAAAAACAGTGTGCAAATTCAATGCCTTTCATGTTGAAATCAGTTAGGCCTACTGCACATGTTGACATATGAGACTAGAAGACACCAGAGGCTTCCAACATCAATAGGATGGTGTGGCCTAAATCGCAAAACAGTTTTTTCTATTCTCCAATGACAATGCAAGATTATCAGACACGAAGCTTGTTCATTAGACCAGAATGGTGCAGACCATGTCTCCAAACACCACCTTTCTTTCCAATGTGCGTCACTGTGTAGACCCAAAGCCTTGATCCATACTTCCCAAAATCAAAACGGGCGCCATCACATCCATTCCAATTCATCAATTATGTTTCCTTGACTTTGACTCTACTACCCTGTAATCCCCCTGTCTGAAAGAGGGATTAATCTGTAACAACAACATTCCACATGAAATTGAGGCACACTGAAGGCAGCACAGACAGAAATCACATAGACTACATCTAGATGCTATGTGCAACTTTTTTTAAACAACCTATCTACATGCCAGATGCATGTTAAGGGACAACCTTTGAACATGTTTAGTAGCATATAAAGCTTAGATAAGAAATCCCTCAAAAATAAAATGTCTCAATAGGTGCAAACCATGTTATGATAAATAAGCACATTTATTCAGTTTTAGACATGTACTTACCAAACCATTTTTCGATTAGACATTTTTAACACGTGTGTATTAAGTATGCATCGGTTCTCATGCAATGTAAACAATTGTATAGATAAGAAATGTTTTTTTTAAATAAAATATTTCACATACAGCGAATTGATAGGTTGTTGTTTTACGGGGTCAGCCACACTTGTATGGTTCCTCTGGAGTAAATTCGGGTTAAGTGCCTTTCTCAAGCGCAAGCAGGTATTCAAACCAGCCACCTTTCGATTACCGGCACAACGTTACAACCGCTCGGCTACCTGCCGCTCCTAGCAACAATATAAACGGTTCAATGGCCTAAGTAACTGAATAACACATCAGTTACTGATTCAAGTTGTCTAGATCTAAAACAGTTATGTAATGGTCAGATGCTTTGAATGGGTTCATTGTTTATGGACGGAGTATAAACATCTAAGCATTCGCTACAACTACTATCCTGACGACATGATGTAGCCTAAAACACTTGTTACACTTTGCTGCAATTCGGTTAGTCTTTCATCTGCACAACCGAAGTTGGCAACATAGTTACAACTTCACTTAACTAGTGATAGAGCAGACTAACTGACAATGCCATGTGTGGATCGCATGTAAATTTTTTGTTATGCAAAAGTTTTTTTTTTAAAGCATGTTATGCAAAGGTTAAGCAATACGACACCCTTACCTCATCGCCCCATAATAAGACATCTTTCTGTCGTTCTTTCACCTTGTTATAGATGTTGAGAAACTGAACGATGCCATGTTTCCGAACATGGTCTGCATACTTTTTGGTTTCTTCCCAGTTGAGCGGTGACCCTTTTGACAGCAAGCCCATATCGCAAGCGTTCAGAACCGGCAGCGAGACTGGCGTTTGCTATTTTGTTTAGCTATCTATAATTTTTGCTCGCTAACGTGTTATCAAAGTTCAGCGACGTAGCTACTGTCAACAAAACAGAACTTGAGCCAAACCAACAATGGTCTTGCTATTTTAACTGTAACGCTGGATACTTATTAGCTAGCCAACAAGGGAGGCCTTCACACATCTCTTGTTATCTAGCGAGCTAGCAAGCTATTAAAATTACCCGCTGACACAATGTCCCAAGCGCCAATAATATTGCCAAGGTTGTCCCCCCCAGCAATACCTATCTAATTCAGCACCTACACCTAAATCTATTTTCCTTGATGGAATCACTTCTATATAGTGAGGACCGGTCAATTCACGCGACTAGCCAAGAATCATCTGTTTCAGTGTGCAACACCGAGTGAACAAAATTTCCTTCCTTGTACTCTGCACACTCACAGTGACTGAACACGTGTGACTGTGGGCGCGTTTGTCCGCTCAGACGTTTCCTATGCTTTGTCTGACAGATCTTACAACGCCCGGAGATTTTTTTTTTACACATCAGCTAACTACATTATATGTTATAGCAATCTGTACATCTCTGACGTTGTCAATTACTTAAACCACAACGGGGGGACGCGTCATTGTGACTCAGCAGTCTTTCCCTCCTCCCTCAAACCAGTAGGCATAAAGTCTACTGAACCGCTACATTACTGCCGCGTTCAAAACAACTGGGAACTGGGGGAAAAACTAGCTCCAACTAGGAACATCTTTTGACTGGTCATTCAACTCGAGATTCCAAGTTGGAAACTCGGGCATCTTTGTATAGCTCCGATTTTGTAGAGCTCCATCATTGTAAATTCGATTTTGTTCTTAACTGACTTGCCTAGTAAAATAAAGGTTAAATTATGATTTGACCTCGATTATTTCCGAGTTCACAGTTGTCTTGAAAGCACCATAAGGTGTGTCTAAAAAAATGAAAATATTGTAACGATGACAATGCAAGTGATTGTACGTACAGTGCTGGTCTTTCACCTAGTTTCCCATTTTTGAACAACTGGGCTTTATGCCAAAGTCATAGTTTGGCATAATAGAATGAGTAGCCTACCCTATTGCCCAGGAATAAATGTGTTGAGATCTATGTGGCTGACACCACACCGTGCACCACTCTGTAAAATTCATATTTAAAAAAATCTGTAGCCTAATAAAATAAGAGAACATCAGGATTGGTCTACTATCTGTTTCTATATCACCACTTAGTCAGAGTGTAATTAATACATTGTGTTGAGATGCCAGCCCGGAGGAATGCAAGTAAAGTTGGAGTTGGACTAAGGGCCGGTGTCAACTGGGGACAATGGCGGGCGAAGAAACAACGGAAGCCATTCATTTTCAATGAAAGAAAAGCAATGAGAAGCGAAGTAGGGCGATGCAAACATAGGTGAGGGAGCGTGAAGAGGGCAGGATTTATATTGGGAAATCGGGACTTTATGCAAATACTCGTCTTTTGATTGACCAATCAAAGCTCACTATAGCTCATAACCGCTACTGGATTGGCAGTTGAAACCTAGTATCTTCAGTTTAAGGTAAACGAAACAGTGTTTGCTCCCTCCTAATTCAGCGCAAGTGGGGACACTTCACGCTGAGGAGTCAGTTCCACATCTGCTACGTTGCTTTAGGATAGGGTGTTTTTTTTTAAACAGTCGATACATTTCCATCCAATTGGCGACAGATTTTCATGCGCATATTGAATAATCCGTTTAAGGAAAATATGCGCTTTTTCTCCAGTGGTGTTTCCTTGTGGCAGATAAAAATCATTAGGCGATGACGTAGTGCACACAACATGTTTCCTTTAAATTGTCATGTACCAAATAAAAAAATGTATGTTCAATGTGTTTCCATCGCATTTTCAACTCTACAGATAGTCACAAAAACGTGCGTTATATAGCGAATGTGCCTACTCATCTTGGCATTTGCACTCTAGCCAACAGCTCACAGAAACAGTGCGGGTAGGCAAATTCCTTCACAGTTGATTAAAATCCAGACGGAAAATATTTACACAAGAAGCAACCTAATATCACACAGTCAACTCTAGTCAGTTAGTAATTTCACCATTCTGCGATTCTCATTCTCACATGATGAGATTATTATGGAGAAGATTTGTCAAACGGCAGCCAAGCGTCGATCATCATGTCACCAGAATAAGACCCTGAGTATTTATTGCAAAGGAGCTTCAAGCTCATCACGTGCACTTTTACCACCCTGTGAAGTTCATCACAATTGAATGTATCTGTAACCTAAAAAACTGCATGTTTCTTGTTTTGTATGAACACTCATTCCCTGAACTTGCTTCCCGACTCTCAGCGCACATCATTACAATAATAATATAATAATAATAATATAATAATAATATATAATATTATTCATATTATTATTCATATTATTATTATTATTATTATTATATATCATTACACTCATAAATATCAAAAAGAAGCAACAAAGACAAAGACAAACTAATATAAATACAACTATATAAATACAAATACAGGGCATCAAATTATTACACCATTAACTGCTAACTAAAAAACACGCAAATAAAACTAAATTGCACAAATCCTATATCACACAAATAAAGTAACACACTTATAAAGAGGAGAACCTGATTATTGAAGAGTAAGACAAATTCTGAGAGCAGTCCACAAATTTGGATACATTTTTGAGAGCTTCCTTTGTTGTATAAATATCAGCAGCTCAAGCAGGGTCATCTTCTTTGAGGGCAAGTCAGGCAAGTTCTTCAGTTCCTGTGCAAGCTCTCTGCCATCCAAGTCTGAGTGTTCTTTATAGTGCAGTGTTTTTTTTTGTTTTTTTTTTATTTTACCTTTATTTAACCAGGCAAGTCAGTTAAGAACAAATTCTTATTTTCAATGATGGCCTGGGAACAGTGGGTTAACTGCCTGTTCAGGGGCAGAACAACAGATTTGTACCTTGTCAGCTCGTGGGTTTGAACTCGCAACCTTCCGGTTACTTGCCCAACGCTCTAGCCACTAGGCTACCCTGCCGCCCCAGGATGTCTTACTAAGGGCCTCACATTGTTCTGTCAGCTCCTCTTTTGTGAGACTTTGGAAGGTTTGCCAGTTCTTTCCATGTTTTCATGCATTTTTGGTGTTCGTGACAGCTGTCGAGTGAAGTCAGCAAAGAACTTGCATGTTTCCAGTCTGTCAGTCCTGAGTATGCTAAGTTAATTTTCTTATTTGAAAATAGTTTACAGCAGAAGCAGAAGAGGCTGTTGTTTCTTTCAGAATACACCAACCAACTTCTAGGGATTTTTTCACCACTCACCAAGGTCTTCCTGAAATACTGGTGGTGGCAACTTCTTCCATCACTGTCATTCCTTTGGAAAACTAAGTTAGGTGGTACCTCACTTGGTCCTCTGCAACTAACAGCAGGGTCTGTAGACAGTGGTTCATCCTCAGCAGCAGGGTCTGTAGACAGTGATTCATCCTCAGCAGCAGGGTCTGTAGACAGTGGTTCATCCTCAGTCAGCAGGGTCTGTAGACAGTGGTTCATCCTCAGTCAGCAGGGTCTGTAGACAGTGGTTCATCCTCAGTCAGCAGGGTCTGTAGACAGGGGTTCATCCTCAGCAGCAGGGTCTGTAGACAGTGGTTCATCCTCAGCAGCAGGGTCTGTAGACAGTGGTTTATCCTCAGCAGCAGGGTCTGTAGACAGTGGTTTATCCTCAGCAGCAGGGTCTGTAGACAGGGTGTAGACAGTGGTTCATCCTCAGTCAGCAGGGTCTGTAGACAGGGTGTAGACAGGGGTTCATCCTCAGCAGCAGGGTCTGTAGACAGTGGTTTATCCTCAGCAGCAGGGTCTGTAGACAGGGTGTAGACAGTGGTTCATCCTCAGCAGCAGGGTCTGTAGACAGTGGTTCCTCCTCAGCAGCAGGGTCTGTAGACAGTGGTTCATCCTCAGTCAGCAGGGTCTGTAGACAGGGTGTAGACAGTGGTTCATCCTCAGTCAGCAGGGTCTGTAGACAGGGTGTAGACAGGGGTTCATCCTCAGCAGCAGGGTCTGTAGACAGGGTGTAGACAGGGGTTCATCCTCAGCAGCAGGGTCTGTAGACAGGGTGTAGACAGGGGTTCATCCTCAGTCAGCAGGGTCTGTAGACAGGGTGTAGACAGGGGTTCATCCTCAGCAGCAGGGTCTGTAGACAGGGTGTAGACAGTGGTTCATCCTCAGTCAGCAGGGTCTGTAGACAGGGTGTAGACAGGGGTTCATCCTCAGCAGCAGGGTCTGTAGACAGTGGTTTATCCTCAGCAGCAGGGTCTGTAGACAGGGTGTAGACAGTGGTTCATCCTCAGTCAGCAGGGTCTGTAGACAGGGGTTTATCCTCAGCAGCAGGGTCTGTAGACAGGGTGTAGACAGTGGTTCATCCTCAGTCAGCAGGGTCTGTAGACAGTGGTTCATCCTCAGTCAGCAGGGTCTGTAGACAGTGGTTCATCCTCAGTCAGCAGGGTCTGTAGACAGGGGTTCATCCTCAGTCAGCAGGGTCTGTAGACAGTGATTCATCCTCAGCAGCAGGGTCTGTAGACAGTGGTTCATCCTCAGTCAGCAGGGTCTGTAGACAGTGGTTCATCCTCAGTCAGCAGGGTCTGTAGACAGTGGTTCATCCTCAGTCAGCAGGGTCTGTAGACAGGGGTTCATCCTCAGTCAGCAGGGTCTGTAGACAGTGGTTCATCCTCAGCAGCAGGGTCTGTAGACAGTGGTTTATCCTCAGCAGCAGGGTCTGTAGACAGGGGTTCATCCTCAGTCAGCAGGGTCTGTAGACAGGGGTTCATCCTCAGCAGCAGGGTCTGTAGACAGTGGTTCATCCTCAGCAGCAGGGTCTGTAGACAGTGGTTCATCCTCAGCAGCAGGGTCTGTAGACAGTGGTTCATCCTCAGCAGCAGGGTCTGTAGACAGTGGTTCATCCTCAGCAGCAGGGTCTGTAGACAGGGTGTAGACAGGGGTTCATCCTCAGTCAGCAGGGTCTGTAGACAGTGGTTCATCCTCAGTCAGCAGGGTCTGTAGACAGGGTGTAGACAGGGGTTCATCCTCAGCAGCAGGGTCTGTAGACAGTGGTTCATCCTCAGCAGCAGGGTCTGTAGACAGTGGTTTATCCTCAGCAGCAGGGTCTGTAGACAGTGGTTCATCCTCAGCAGCAGGGTCTGTAGACAGTGGTTTATCCTCAGCAGCAGGGTCTGTAGACAGGGGTTCATCCTCAGCAGCAGGGTCTGTAGACAGGGGTTTATCCTCAGCAGCAGGGTCTGGTGGGGATGCTGCTACAGGCATTTCTAATGGAGAGCACATGGGCATTCATTTACACAAGTTATTCACAGCATTTATAGTGATGCAACATCCCACATACCCAGTAATAATAACATCCTTGTTACCTACAATATGGAAACTTCAAACTTTGGAAAAGGGAAATGATTTATCTTGTTTATCTTATGCAGGGATGCACACATAAACACATGTGCGTGTACACACACACACACACACACACACACGCACACACACACACACACACACACACACACACACACACACACACACACACACACACACACACACACACACACACACACACACACACACGCGTTTGCGCACAAACACACCTGAAGAATCCTGCTGGGGGGAAGTGGAAGAAAATGGGTCTTCATCCTCAGGCTTAGACAACATTTGTGGAGACGCCTGTGTGGCTGACGAGGTAGATGGCTCCTCATCCTGGTCAGTGCCAGAGGGTGCTCCAAAATATTTCAGAAGTGCCCCTGAATTTGCATTGAAAAACATTATATGAGTCTGACACTCAAAATGTGTTTGTTGCGCATTAAATATGCATGTCATTATGCACAATTTATCAAACTTTCAGAAAAGGAACCAAAGAAACCATACAACTTCCTTGGCTAATTCTAGGCATAAGACACCCCAAAATACTCAATATATCACAAAAGATATGTGTGTGAAACTAAATATTCACAGTATTATGAATGCATTGTGGTTTATTTGGTGGCATTTGATAGTGTGACTGATTTTACTAATTGCATTTAGTACTGTACAAAGTTAGAGATGCGTTATATTTGATAGATTTCCCCCCTTCCAGTGGGGAGACCAGAGGTCAACCTACCCCCCCCCCCCCCTCCCCATCTCGTACTTCTGAGTGGGAGACCTTCCCAGGCAGTAGCCTGCCTAGCTCACAAACTAGAATCAGGGCGCCCACTCCGACAAGGTTAATCGACCCACAGTCTCACACGGTGACATGATACCATTGATGTGACGTGCAAATGAGCAATCGCACAAATGTCACCGTTCCAATTTTTTTGTGCGGGTGCCTCGTGCCGCCCCCGGCAAGATGCCGCCCATACCTAAATTTGCCACTGCTGCTTAGTGATTACTGTGATTACTGTGATTACATTGCCCAAAAAGTGATTGGTGTGATTTACTGCTGTAATACAATAACTGTTACAATAACCTGACTGTTATTTTTATTTGACCTTTATTTAACTAGGCAAGTCAGTTGAGTACAAATTCTTATTTTCAATGACGGCCTACCGGGGAACAGTGGGTTGACTGTCTTGTTCAATAACTGTTACAACAACCTGACTGTTATACAATATAATATACATTCATTCCAATGCCTACTATACTAGTTATAATAAATAATAATACAAATAATACTGTACATTGAATTTGTGTAGCACTTTTAATTACAGAGTTATCTCAAATCTTTACTTAAGAAAAAAACAATAACCTACATTTAGAATCACAGCAGGAAAAATAGTAATATTGGGCTAGGTGCTAAAAATGTGTGTGTGTGTGTGTGGGGGGGGGGGGTGAGTGTGTGCATTAGTGTCTGTATGTGTGTATGTGTTTGTGCATATGTGTGAGTGAGTGAATGTATGGGTGAGTGCATGTGTACTAAGGTGCGAAGAGTCAGTACAAGGAGACTGTTGATGTACAGGTGGTCGTCTCAGCTCAGGTGTTCAGCAGTCTGATGGCTTGTAGGTAAAAGCTGTCTCTGAGCCTGGTGGTCTGTGACCCGATGCTCCAATACCGTCTGCAAAGACAGGTTTAGCCAGCCCAGTTAAGGAAGTCAGCAGCCATAGAGCACTTGGGTTAGTCAACATAAATGTTAAAATCTCCCAGAATTACAGTGTTGGAGAGGGTGAGGCATACAGAGCTTATTAGTTCAGAAAAATCTGAGATAAAAGAGGTGCTTGTCTATTTGAGGAATTCTACTAATTCTCTTTGGTACTCTCTCTCTCATGATCCTCCAGATCTCTTCCCCTATCTTCCTCTCTCTTCCGCTCTTCCTCTCTCTTCCTCTCTCTTCCTCTCTATCTTTCTCTTCCTATCTCTTCCTCTCTATCACTCTCTTCCTCTCTCTTCATCTACCTCTCTCTTCCTCTCTCTGCCTCTACTTCTCTCTCTTCCTCTCTTCCTCTCTATCTTTCTCTGCCTCTCTCTTCCTCTCTCTGCCTATACCTCTCTCTCCTCCTCTCTCTTCTTCTCTATCTTTCTCTTCCTCTCTCTTCCTCTACCTTTCTCTTCCTCTCTCTTCCTCTACCTCTCTCTTCCTCTCTCTTCCTCATTTCCTCTCTCTTCCTCTCTATCTCTTCCTCTCTTCCTCTCTATCTCTCTCTTCCTCTCTTCCTCTCTCTTCCTCTCTCTGCCTCTACCTCTCTCTCTACCTCTCTTCCTCGCTCGTCCTCTTTTCCTCTTTTCCTCTCTTCCTCGTTCGTCCTCTCTCTTCCTCTCTCTTCCTCTACCTTTCTCTTCCTCTCTCTTCCTCTACCTCTCTCTTCCTCTCTCTTCCTCTCTTCCTCTCTCTTCCTCTCTATCTCTCTCTACCTCTCTCTTCCTTTCTCTTCCTCTCTACCTCTCTCTTCCTATCTCTTCCCCTACCTCTCCCTTCCTACCTCTTTTGTTGTCTCTCTTCCTCTCTTCCTCTCTCTTCTTATCTTCCTCTCTACCCCTCTCTTCCTCTCTCTTCCTCTCTACCTCTCATTTCCTCTCTATTCCTCTATACCTCGCTCTTCCTCTCTACCTCTCTCTTCCTCTCTCTTCCCCTCTCGTCTTCTCTTCCTCTCTCTTCCTCTCTTCCTCTCTCTTCCCCTACCTCTCCCTTCCTACCTCTTTCGTTGTCTCTCATCCCCTCTTCCTCTCTCTTCTTATCTTCCTCTCTACCCCTCTCTTCCTCTCTCTTCCTCTCTACCTCTCATTTCCTCTCTATTCCTCTATACCTCGCTCTTCCTCTCTACCTCTCTCTTCCTCTCTCTTCCCCTCTCGTCCTCTCTTCCTCTCTCTTCCTCATTTCCTCTCTCTTCCTCTCTATCTCTCTCTTCCTCTCTTCCTCTCTATCTCTCTCTTCCTCTCTTCCTCTCTCTTCCTCTCTCTGCCTCTACCTCTCTCTCTACCTCTCTTCCTCGCTCGTCCTCTTTTCCTCTTTTCCTCTCTTCCTCGCTCGTCCTCTCTCTTCCTCTCTCTTCCCCTACCTTTCTCTTCCTCTCTCTTCCTCTACCTCTCTCTTCCTCTCTTCCTCTCTCTTCCTCTCTATCTCTCTCTACCTCTCTCTTCCTTTCTCTTCCTCTCTACCTCTCTCTTCCTATCTCTTCCCCTACCTCTCCCATCCTACCTCTTTCGTTGTCTCTCTTCCTCTCTTCCTCTCTCTTCTTATCTTCCTCTCTACCTCTCTCTTCTTCACTTCCTCTCTCTTCCTCTCCTCTTCCTCTCTCTTCCTCTTGTCCTCACTCTTCCTCACTACCTCTCTCTTCCTCTCTCCTTCTCTCTCCCTCTCTACCTTTCTTCCTATCTACCTCTCTCTTCCTCTCTATCTCTCTCATCCTCTCTCCTTCTCTCTCCCTCTCTACCTCTTTTCCTCTCTACCTCTCTCTTCCTCTCTACCTCGCTCATCCTCTCTTCCTCTCTCTTCTCTGAAAATTATGTCATGGCTTTAGAAGCTTCTGATAGGCTAATTGACATCATTTGAGTCAATTGGAGGTGTACCTGTGGATGAATTTCAAGGCCTACCTTCAAACTCAGTGCCTCTTTGCTTGATATCATGGGAAAATCAAAGGAAATCAGCCAAAACCTCAGAAAAAAAATGTGTAACCTCAACAAGTCTGGTTCATCCTTGGGAGCAATTTCCAAACACCTGAAGGTACCACGTTCATCTGTACAAACAATAGTACGTAAGTATAAACCCCATGGGACCATGCAGCCGTCATACCGCTCAGGAAGGAGACGCGTTCGGTCTCCTAGAGATTAACATACTTTGGTGCGAAAATTGCAAATCAATCCTAGAACAACAGCAAAGGACCTTGTGAAGATGATGGAGGAAACCGGTACAAACGTATCTATATCCACAGTAAAACAAGTCCTATATCGACATAACCTGAAAGGCCGCTCAGCAAGGAAGAAGCCACTGCTCCAAAACCGCCATGAAAAGCCAGACTACGGTTTGCAACTGCACTTGGGGACAAAGATCATACTTTTTGGAGAAATGTTCTCCGGTCTGATTAAACAAAAATAGAACTGTTTGACTGTAATGACCATCGTTATGTTTGGAGGAAAAAGGGGGAGGCTTGCAAGCTGAAGAACACCATGCCAACCTTGAAGCACGGGGGTGGCAGCATCATGTTGTGGGGGGTACTTTGCTGCAGCAGGGACTGGTGCACTTCACAAAATAGATGGCATCATGAGGTAGGACAATTATGTGGATATATTGAAGCAACATCTCAAGACATCAGTCAGGAAGTTAAAGCTTGGTTGCAAATGGTTCTTCCAAATGGACAATGACCCCAAGCATACTTCCAAAGTTGTGGCAAAATGGCTTAAGGACAACAAAGTTAAGGTATTGGAGTGGCCATCACAAAGCCCTGACCTCAATCCTATAGAAAATGAATGGGCAGAAATGAAAAAGCATGTGTAAGCAAGGAGGCCTACAAACCTGACTCAGTTACACCAGCTCTGTCAGGAGGAATGGGCCAAAATTCACCCAACTTATTGTGGGAAGCTTGGTGTAGGCTACCCAAAACGTTTGACCCATGTTAAACAATTTAAAGGCAATGCTACCAAATACTAATTGAGTGTATGTAAACTTCTGACCCACTGGGAATGTGATGAAAGAAATAAAAGCTGAAATAAATCATTATCTCTACTATTATTCTGACATTTCACATTCTCAAAATAAAGTGGTGATCCTGACTGACCTAAGACAGGGAATTTTTATGAGGATTAAATGTTAGGAATTGTGAAAAATGGAGTTGAAATGTATTTGGCTAAGGTGTATGTAAACTTCCGACTTCAACTGTATGCTGCAAGTTATAGGAAAAAAACGTTGTTTGTACATTTCGGCACTGTGGAGAGGACTGAAAATGACGCCCTCTGTAGTCTTCTGCTGTCTTCTGTTTGAACCTGATAGTCAAAATGATTCAACAACTATGACTCATAGACCATGAAACAGGATGACTCACATACAGGTGGCTTTATCTCATCTATAGTTTTCATAGGCAAATGTGTCTCACAGCCACTGGATTTACTGCACTAATGCAAGGTAAGCTCATACATGTTCAGCAGACATGGGTCAAATGCATGTCATGTGTACTTAGTGTTTGAGGTGTGCCTCATTTATCTCACTCCTTCAATTAGACTACTCCATTGGTTCCATTGTACAGGGCAAACTAAAACAACAACTCAAGTACAGTTGATATACTGAATGATATACTGATTGATGAGTGACTTTTTTGTCACACCCTGATCTGTTTCACCTGTCTTTGTGCTTGTCTCCACCCCTCCAGGTGTTGCACATTTTCCCTGTTATCCCCAGTGTGTTCTCTGTTTGTCTGTTGCCGGTTTGTTTTGTTCGTCAAGCCTACCAGTGGTTTTCCCCTTGCTCCTGTCTTTTCTATTGTCTGTTTTTCCGGTTTTAACAATTGTGCCTGCCCTGACCCTGAGCCTGCCTGCCGTTATGTACCTTATGGACTCTGATCTGGTTTACTGACCTCTGCCTGCCCTTGACCTGCCGTTTTGCCCCCTGCTCTAGTAATAAACTTTTGTCAGGAAAACATGATAGTTTTCTAGCCAAAAACGTAAAGCAAAATGCTTCTGTGGCCTCGTAGAAATATGAGAACTTATGCCAAAGATAAAGTGAAAAAGTGTTTGCATATATGATTGTAAAATATAGCTTTGCATAAATGACAGGAAAAGACAAATTCAGACTATTTATGTAGGATTTTTTTCTATACTGGTGTATTGCCTTAAATGGTATGTGTGAGACTAGTCAATCCAGCTTCACCTACAAGTGAAAATTAGAACCATCCACCTCTTAAACAATTTCAGTTATATGTCAAACACAACTTTTGAAAATGAAAATGTTTAATATAAGAACAAAATAAATCATGAGCTGTCAGGGAAATTAGGAGGCACTGTTGCAGAGTGCCCACACCCTTAACAGCTCAGGCTCATAGCTGTATTTTCCAGTATTCATTCTTTTTACAAAACACATATTACCAATGTCATCATAACAACATTTTCCCAACAGCTTCTTCTGAGTCAGGACAGTACATACAATTCACATGACTGCAGTGTATAGTGTGTTAAAGAAAACAAACAAACAAACAAGAAACCAGCAGCGTCTCCTCATTGAAGCTACAATATCATCATATTTCAGCAACAAAGAATGCTTAGTAATTTGTTTATCTTCTGCATTGACATCTGAAGTTTTCAAAGGGAAATGTATGATCTCTTGCAGCACCACAACATCAACATACTGGATGCAAACCGAGGATGTCTGTGGAAACACTCGTCTTCCTCCATCTACATAGAAACACGCCCTCATTTACATATGTTGTATGTTGGGGTGGTGCTGGAGATGATGAATATGAGTTTACATTTTTTTTTTAAATGTCCCTTTAAATGTTAATCACAGTTGTATACCTGTATATCACAGGAGTTTGGTGGTACCTGCATTGTGGAGAACGGGCTCGTGGTTTACCATGTGTTTGATGCCATTCCATGGATTCCAGACATTTTTATGAGCTGTCCTCTTCTCAGCAGCCTCCACTGCTGTATATGAGGATTTAAGTCAATGGTCTTCCATCATCATCATATGTCCAGTCGTTGATTATACTATATGCAGTGTATTTAGCTTTATGTCACTGGAAAGTAATGATAGTGACATAACAAGGGTTCACCAAATAGGCATGTTTATGTGTATTGTACAAATAATGCAGTTACTATTAGCACAACACCAAATAAGTTTAATATTGGGAATAAAATCTGTGGTCTAGGGAGAGTAGGGCTGATTCAACTATTACGGCTGAATTGGCCCCAAAAGGAAAGAAATGTTTCCCTTGATAAATAAAATATTAAATTTTGTCTCACAACACAAAACAACTTTCTGAAATAATGTCGCACATAACAATTTTATGATTTGCCTTAATTTGGAAGAAATTCCATCCTTAATAAAACGTATAAAAAACTATTTGAATATATCTGATTCAATTCCAAATTAGATGTGTGTGTGTGTGTGTGTGACATTTGTAGGTTATCAGGGTTTTTTTTTAACTCAAAGAGGGATGATCACTTTCTGCATAAAGGATTTTCTGAATTGGACTGGCTCGAGGATTTTTGGTCCTCTGGCAGACTACATCAAACAACCTGCCAGACTCTATATGCTGACTGGTGCAGATGAAACAGAGCTGGCCCTGGACTCTCGTGTTTTGCGTGTGGGTATGGTAACAACACAGCATGAGATGCCAACTGTAGCCTCTGGCAACTCATCATCCTCAGTCCATACATTGAGGTCAGGGTTATACACCTGGATGCATTTCTTGTACCTCTTCTCAATCTCGTTCCAGCCTCCAAGGAGATAGATCTTATTATTCATGCTGACTATACCAGCAGTGCTCACTCCTGTGTTTAGCGGGGCAGAGTAGCTCCACTGTCCATTGTGAGGGTTGAAACACTCAACAGCCAAGACATCTACCCTCTCTCCACGACCACCCAGCTGGCTGCCACCAATCACATAAGCCCGGTCTCCGACTGTAGCAGTGGAATGCCAGCCTCTAGGGGAGCTCAAACTGTTCTTATCCTGCCACATATCAGTGGAAGGGTTATAGCTGCACACAGCCCTGGAGTACGCATTGTTGATGTAACCACCACTAACAAGGATCTTGCCATCAATGACAGAGCTGGCGTGGCAGCACCGGGGGATCTCCATGGGGGTTTTCATCTGCCATTGGTTGGAGGAAGGCACGTAGCACTCCATTGAAGCTTGGCATCCATCAGAGTTACGACCTCCAATAGCGAACAAGAGACCATTGAAGGTGTTGAGACTGAAGTGGGTGCGCTTCTGGATCATGTTGGTCAAATGAATCCAGGTGTTGAATCGAGGATCATACCTAATGGACAAAGCCATGTTATTAGATACAAATGATTATTTGAATGTACAGTACAATATCTTGTCATGGTCTGTGTAATATCAGCCATACTTTAAGAGCAGAAAGGATACATTTACAATAGAATAAGGTCATACAGAATCAAATGTTCACCTGCAGAAGTTGCTGACAGCATGTTTCGCCTGGTTCCTGGCATCATTCTGGTCTTCGCCACCAGCAACATAAAGGAAGCCATCCAGGACTGCCACACACTGATTGAAGCTCTTGGCTGGCATCTCTGTCAGCCTATTCCATACGTCATCCTCATCCCTGTAGAGAACCTCTTTGCTGAGAGATTTTTCCGCCAAAGCTGGTCGTCCACCCACTGTCAGCATGACCCGGAGGCCACCACGTACCTTTGTTCTGCGGGACTGCAAAATGTTCTGCTGGTAAGGCAACAGGTGGTAATTCATGGCGTCCACCAGGAGACGATGGCACTCGGGGTCCTGCATCATTCTGGGCACATTCTGGACATGATTGACCAGGTCCATAGCTGAGATGGTGCCAAAGCGAATGTTGGTCAGAAGATCTGGGGCGTATTTCAGTCTCTTCTCATCAAAGTCCAACCACTTCATGGCTATCTGGAAGGCTGTAATTTCAGAGGGCAATTGCAGGGAGTCATCACTGAGGAAGTCATTGATCTGCTCGTAGGTGAGCTTCCGGAACTGTTCCATCTCAGAGAACTCGATAAAGTTCCCCCTCATGAACTTCTGGGCGGCTTCTTTGGTTTCTTTGAGGCCGTAGGTGTCGGCAATGTTGGCCACGTACATGCAGTTCTCCACGCTGAGCTCCTGCATGAGGAAGTCGCTGCACATCTTCACCAGGGTGTTGATCTTCAACAACATGGCTGCTGCAATGGTGCTGCCAATGCTGTACAACGACAGGGTTAGTTTACCTGAGTAGGCGTATGTGATGGCAGTGGCCAGGCCTGTGGGTGAAAGGTCATTCAAGTCGATCTTCATGAGGGCGGAATCCTTCTTCAGGATATTCTGAATGTACTCACTGCAGGAGGCAATGACAACTTTATGGACATCAAAGGACTTGGACTTGGTGGAGACGGTCAGGTCGCAGAGGAAACTGTCCTGCCTCATGGTACAAAGACCTTCCAGGAGGTTAGGAGCATAGACAGGGTCAGTGACTTCACTTGAGATGCAGGTGAAGCTGTTTCCTCCCTCCAACAAGGTGTTCAGCCCGTTAATGTTTTTGATCGGGCTATCCTCGACCATTATAGTAATTTCATTGTTATCCCCTTTGTTCTTTTTGGCAGTCTTGTTTTTTTTGGGTGCCATGGCTGCAACAGATGGACACAGCCCAGACCTACTTGAAGGAAAATAAGAATATTTCAGAGCAAGAGCAACCTGTTGATATGAAAAAACAATCACAACACCATATGGCAACTAATACATTTATGACAAATCTGACAGATGTACAGTTGAGTGAAATATTGTCACACAAAATATTGTCAAATTCAAATGTGTAATATCATAATCATTACAGCTTTACTTGTATTTGTGGTTATAAGTAGGCCTTCTTTTCGAACAGTCAGTCCTGCATCTAGGCGTGTTATATACGTTGCTGCGGCCATTTGGCAATGTATGTTGTGGAATAATTGACAAAGTGGCTGAATACAGTGTGAACAAGTGAGGTTGTCTGAAGAAAACACAATTATTTCTTTGCATTTATACTGTTATTTTGATATTTTGAAAGTTGCAACCACAGTTCAACACCTTAATGAAAATATAAACCATCGTATTTTTTACATTTATTTTAATATACATTTGGAGAGGATTGTGACAAGGGTATTACATTCTCTAACAGTATGAAGGCCCATTCTATCCTACTTGCATTTTTTTACATTAAAATTTGATAACAATTCAAAGCAATGTTGTTAGACATAATCAACGTAAACATCATTACAATAGACTACCATTTTTTTCTCCATCAAATAAGTTAAAATTACATATAGTTGGCCTATTCCAGAATAATGCTGTAGCGCAAGTCAGCGAATCAACATTCCGCTATCTGCATCTGTCGCGATGTATCAGTTCTGTGACCAGGAATAGCAACGCTGGATAGCTCACCCATGACGTTCCTTTTATAGACTTGTGTCAGCAGGACCTAGACAAATGTCCTTCTAAAAAGTTCAGTTAATTCTGAAGATTTAAAAAAAGAAGGCCCAATGATCAACTAATCAATTAAACAATTCACCTTTGTAGAAATTATAAATGTAAAGAAACTGAAAGTTGAAAAAAAAAATCAAAAACATTATCCAGAAAGTCAGCAGATCTATATTATAGCCTAAAAAATAATCAGCCTTTTGTAAAAACTTTCCTAGTTAATTTGAAATCTGATGGAAATAAACTGACAATAAAACTATGGTGTCAAACCTACACATTAGGTTACTGTATTGTGTCACTGTGCCAAAATCAAACCAAACATGTTAACAAACATTTAGGCAACTTTTGTAATTGACAGACAGACACAAAGACATTACAAATATAGGAATAATATGGCCTAAGCGTGGCTTACTTACCAAAGAGATGAGAAGCAGGTGAAAAAAGACTTGCACCTTCAGATAGTGGGCAATGGAGACTGGTTATACTCAACAGTGCCAGAAAAGTGGAGTAAACTCCTCCTCTGAGCATGCGAATGGAAGTATTGCCCAATACGTGTGAGGGGGACACAATACTAGTCTACTGACTTGTAATATGGTAGCTGGGATCACCCTGAATAACTTCAATCAAATTCAATTACATTTATTTATAAAGCCCTTCTTACATCAGCTGATGTCACAAAGTGCTGTACAGAAACCCAGCCTAAAACGCCAAACAGCAAGCAATGCAGGTGTAGAAGCACGGTGGCTAGGAAAAACTACCTAGAAAGGCCAGAACCTAGGAAGAAACCTAGAGAGGAACCAGGCTTTGAGGGGTGGCCAGTCCTCTTCTGGATGTGCCAGGTGGAAATCATAACAGAACATGGCCAAGATGTTCAAATATTCATAGATGACCAGCAGGATCATATAATAAGTTGTTGTCGAGGGTGCAACAGGTCAACACCTCAGGAGTAAATGTCAGTTGGCTTTTCATAGCCGATCATTGAGAGTATCTCTACCTCTCCTGCTGAATCTAGAGAGTTGAAAACAGCAGGTCTGGGACAGATAGCACGTCCGGTGAACAGGTCAGGGTTTTAACTTGTCATATAGCATAGGCTACATTCAAATCCATCTCTCTGGCTTGATTATTACGGGTAGGGCCTAATTGTCAACCCAATGTAATAACTCAAATAGACGTCATGGTTATCTGGTGATTCATTCGACTAGTGATAAAGTTCCGATTGCAAATGGAGAAAAAACATTATCATGAGAATGAAGATTCTCAGACAACCGTGATGTCTAATGTGTCTTATGGATGTGTCATTTGTGACTTTAGGACCACATCATTTCATCGGCTCATTTGTATACTAAAGGCTTTTTGGGATGCTCTGATGTGGAGGTGTCTTTTACAGTGACATTGACATCTGCTCACGTTCACTAATTGATATTTGTATAATTGGACATACCTCTTTAATAAAAAAAACTTCGACACCGCCCCTTATATAACGTGACTGTGGTGCAGTAGCGCTTTCGGGTCAAGTAAATGCACGTGAGCCAACGTGATGGACGCACTTGACGTGTCGAAGAAAGTGCTGCAGTTTAAACTTCAGCTCAAAGAAACGACAGAATCAAAGAAGGTATTTTAGACGCACTAGTGTAATGAGAAGTGCTCTGGCGCTATAATTAACAACCCAGCCAGTTGCACAACTTGTGGCTGCTGTCTGTCAACTCGGCGCCAGAGCACTTCTTGCGGAAACACTTACTGGAATAGTTTTGTTTGAGAGAATTATGAATACAGATTAAACGTTTGCCACCTATCACGTGAATACCTTGTTTCAGGTGTATCTTGTGTTTCTGGGTTGGATGTGAGGCCTCTCCTGCACACATGCAGTAGGCTACATACTGTAGGCAGCCACATTTTTACAACTGATGTGGATGCAGGCAAGCTGGGAGGGGATTGTCCCATACTACTTCAGCAAGTTTGACTTTCTAGAAGTACTTGACTCAAACTGAAATAGGATCAGGTATTCCCTTTGGGTGCTGTTACTGTTTCTATGTAGGTGCAGGAGCACCACAATAATTAAGAGGAACAGGACCTCAAGCAGTAGAACATTTTAGGTGCCGGTACTCTACTCTGGTGTGCTCATGTCCAAATCAAGCACTGCTTTCTAGTGAACTGAAACGAGGATTACCATATTGTGCATGTCTGTCTATTTGTTCCCGTTGCTGTTTCACCTTTTGTTAACTTTAAAAAATAACTTTTTTTATCATACAAACTCTGCATGATCACAGTGGTGATAGTTCATGATAAACATGATCCCCCCCCGTGGTAGTTGTTCATGATAAACATGTTAGGCGTTCTAATCGTGCAAGGACAGTTTTGTACTAATGTTTGGAAATGGGCACTATGTTTGTATCCTAATGTAACTGAAAATGTATACCATATACAGTCTATGGTTTATGCATAGCCATCTGTTTATCTTATAGGTCCTGAAAATCTTAAAGAAACTAAGGGAGTTGGATATAACCCTAGACATTCTTGCAGTAAGACACTCCTATACTTAAAATTGTGTGTGTGTGTTGCATGAAGAGTTGTGGTTTGCATGTGCCCATTTGTACTCCAATTTAATTTATTTTTGTCTTGATTATGATTAGGAGACCGGAATTGGCAAAGCTGTAAACTCTTTGCGCAAGCATGGGGATGCAGGAGAAGCTGTTAGGCTATTGGTCAGTCACTGGAAGAAATTGGTTCCTAAAGAAACCTTGAGGTATTGTACTTAACACACTTGCTTTGGAATAATTTGAATGATTGTCCAGTGTTCATTACTAGAGTGTTTGAATTTCTCTCTCATACAGCCATACAGAGAAGGAGGATGCTTCGCAGAGCAAGCTTTTGGTAACCGATGCAGAGATTCAAAACCGCTCAAAAGAAGCGTGCTCAAAAATAGAGGATCGAAGTCAAAATGCTTCAGAAGATGAGCGTTTAAAAACCGATGAGGACAACCAAGATGGTCCTACTTCAAGAGGGGTGCATTTGAAAACTGATGAGAAAAACAAAGGCACTTCAGAAAAAGAGCATTTGAAAACTGACAGAAATGAAGAAAGTTTGGAAACTGAATACAAAAACCAAGGTACTTCCAAAGATGAGCATTTGAAAACTGAAGACAAAAACCAAGGTACTGCAGAGATGTCTCATTTACAGGAAGTAGATGAAGACTCAAGTGAATTGAAAAATGATAATTTTAAAAGTGAGAAGGAAAACAAGCGTACATGGAAGAAGGACAAGGATGAGGGGAAAAAACAGAAGGGGACACGAGAGTGTTTAATGGTTACTGGGAAAAAAAGTAATTGGAGTAGAAATTCTGAAGATGAAAATGTTGTCCTGCCAAACACAACATTTTCATCTAAGAGCAGCCACAAGAAAGCCAAGTCGATTTCCAGGGAAGAATCTAACAACAATTCCGACAACGGAGGGAAATGTGGGATAAGGAGAGACTCCAATAGAGAAACACTGCCGTGTCCTAAACCATCCAGCGAGGAGTCATCAAAATCTAAACCTGATAGAAAATGGACAGTTATTGACAAATCCAATGACCAAGACAACAAAAAAGCGAGTGACTCCCTAGGTTGTAATGGAGAGAGGCGGAAACCAAGTGAAAGAAAGCAAGTCTGCCATGAAGACAAAAAGACTAAACAAGAGGGAAAATCAAAGACCAAAGAGAAAATGGCGATTGAGGACAAGCCGAATGGCAGTGACGTCGAGGTGCCCTCCATGTCTTTTGAGTCTTTCTTGAGCTATGACATCAACACGCCAAAGAGGAAGAAAACATCTGAGAGTAAAAAAACACCTAAGAAACTTAAGACTGTTGAAAAAGAAGTAAAGGTTGTGAAGACACCCAGCACAAAATCCAATAAGCAGTTACCTGCGGCGACTGCAGATTTTTCACTGCCTAAAAAGGTACATTTGGCATGGCGTTGTAATGCATTGTAAATGTTTTGAGGTGACATTCTGATTCTACAATGTCACATTGATCAAAGACATCCTTTTTAAGGCTATGAAGGGGTCTGTGATGGACTTGCTTAATATTCCATTGCCAACATTTCTACCCGAATATGACGAGCTCTCCAACTTCAACTACTACGACAGGAAAAGTGAGTGTAAACTGTGGTATTTTTTTCCCCCAAGGGTTTGTGAATGAGCAAGCTTTACAAACTTAATCTAACTCCACTGAACATGTAGTTGCATGTCATGACTTGAATCCTATTTAATCTTGCTATGTAAAATGCTGGGCTCCCTTGTTAGACCTTGGTCTCAATGGGACTCCCTGTTGAATTAATGATCAAATAAAGTGTTTTTGGGGTGTTATGTGTAATTTGTTTCAGTGGAAGACAAATCTAAAGTCTTGGTCTCTGAGGGCCCGGTCTTCACTGGTCAAAGACTCAACCGGAAGATGCAGGTCTATTCTGGTGCAAAGTCTGCCTTTCTCCCAACCATGATGTCCTTGTACCAGCAATGCATCCGGGCACTGCAGAACAACATTGACTGTGAGTATGGCCCAGGCAGGGAACCTCAACACTCTTACGCAAGGTTGTCCTTTGGATGGAGAGAATGTTAACGCTCTGATCTTTTCTTAGTGCTCTATGAGATCGGAGGGGTCCCATTTGAAATCCTTGAGCCAGTACTAGAGCGCTGTACACCCGATCAGCTGTTTCGTATTGAAGAGTGCAACCCGGTAAGAATCCCATTCTTAAGTTGATTTTGAGGAGGCCTGATTTAAGTGTTGTGCCTGCAAGGGTTAATGCTGGACAGGCCTCCCATCACTTTACCCCTGAGTGCCAACCTGCAAGTACTTCCTGTATGTCTGATAGTGCTGCATAGGTAATATGGCTTCACCATGGCAACTTGGTATAAAAATAAATACAACTAATATTCTTACACCAATTTAACACTTCATAGCTGTGAATACTGATGGCTTAGATTTGTAAGGTTTGGTAAGAAATATGGGTACTGTGAGCAGATTTGCCATTTTCACTGATCAACCAATAGACGGGTTGGTTGTTTAGCAAGAGAACTGACGCGCCCGCAACTATGGGACAAAACAGACTTGGTTGGCTTAGATTATTTACAACATGTAAACTATATTTCAATGTTTAAATACATTTGCACAATGAGTGCTTGTCTCAAATACATTGTTGTTATTGTTGTTGGTTGGCTAGCTAGCAATTTGTTTTGCCAAATTAGCATAGACATGGCATTAGTCAACACCTCAACAAGAGGTTATCAAGAACAAGCTGACACGAGCCACCTACGATTCCCCACATGGCAGCTTCTTCTCATTGTTGCTAGCTATCTGGCCATCCAGAATCACAGGACTTCTGCCCCATTCTGCACATCGTTTTCATGAAGTTGTCAGCTAAACCGTCTATGCTCTCTGACAGATGTATGTTGGATTGACTGATCACTTATGGGAGAAGCACTGTCAGCGGGACTTCAGGAATGCCCAACTAGAGGAGTACGAGTCCTGGAGAGAGATGCATATGAGGCTATCTGAGGAAAGGGAGAGGAAGCTCCAAAGACTGACTAAAACCATAGTCTCTGCCCATTCAGGAAAACCCAAAGGTTTGCTATTTCATCATGTTTTTGTATTGCTTCACGTCATTCACAGGAAATCCTTGACATTCAAGTTCTTGGACAGGTCAAAAAGTAACCCTAGATGTCTTACCATTCAGCCTTTGGACTGTGCTCATGCTCTGACGTCAAGTTATGCTACCTTTTGAACTGAGATCCTCCACTTTACAAACTCTGGTCTTTGGTTGAAAGGGACTGAGCAACAGTTGGCCCAGTTGTTTTGAAGTGATCTGAGCAAGACTACCCCTAAATGCTGACCAGGCACTGGGTTAATTCAGACCTGGCCATCTGTCCCCCGACCAACAGAGGCTATGAATAGATCTAAAGGGTGACTGGCTACGGGGTTAAATCTAAACCTTGTCAATCTGTCATGGCCTCTGCTGGCCTTGTAGGGCTGGAGATTATGTAGAATAAAGCCTTTCCCATCACTGACTGGGGTTCTGTAAAATCCAGATCTCCCCATTTCTAACAGTAAACTAAATGCTATAGTGCAATTATTCCTTAATGTGTAAATGGTAGTATTTGTATTATTGGGTCAAACATCTTTGGTTTGTCTCTCCAATCATATCTTATAGACTCCACAGTTGGCATATTTACTTACTGTAGGTCTTTTCACTAATACTAGTTGTGGAATAAGAATTTGTCTTCTAAAATGTAATTTCTTCCCTCTTTCTCCCACTCCCAGGTCGGCAGGTGAAAATGGCATTTATTAACTCTGTTGCCAAGCCGCCTAGAAATGTGAGAATTCAGCAAGAGATCCATGGAACTGCAAGACATCCACGAATCCAGCAGGAGAACAATGGACCTACTGGTGTCGTACTGCCGCCTCACCCACTGGACAGGCCCAGGTCTGTCCCCACCTTCCTGTCATTCTCATATTGACCATGGTGACAAAGATGCCTACTTACAAATGTATATGCCAGAAAATACATTTCTTGCTCCAAGTATGACAATCATACATCTTATGGAGTTGCTATCCTTTGAATAATTTATCATTTTAACTGAAATTAATTTTAATCAATATCTTGATGAACTATGTTTTCGTAATCTAATTTCAAAAGCTGGGTAACAACTCAATACTGAGCCTAATGTATGCACTAAAGGATCCTAACACATGGTTGACATTCTACTCCTCAATGGTTGACTCATGTCATTGTACTTTCATTGGTAGCTCAATCACCTGACCACAGAGAGTGTTTATTTGTTCCCATGGTCTACGCTCTACTCCCCCAAATGAAAATAACCAGCAACGGTTGCTAAACAGAGCCATAACCTGGCTGTTAAGATCGTGGTAGTGCTAGATTAAATACCTTTCTCTCGAGAAGGGTGTCGGATAAACTGGTTTCAAACTGGTTTCATTCATACATTCTGCTTGTCCTCAGTTTTCCACTGCAACAAATCATTGTAACAGACATTGTTCTCTAGACTTGACTCAATAAATTTGGCAGTATCAATACAACAAATGGTTTTAGACATTTCTGGTGGCGCTTTTGAACTGATGCTATTTAAACCGTTTTAAAAAACGGATTTGTTCAAACTCCATGTTTGTTAATCCTTTTCTGTCGGAGTATGGTTTAGTTTCTCTAACATTGTTATTAAATCATTTTGTGTGTGTATGCAATTGGGATGTAACCGTAATGTAGACGCCATGATCTTAACACTGTACACTGCCCCTCTCCTTCTCAGTGTCAAGGCCCAGGAAAACAGAGCTAGACCCTGCTATGTTGAACCTCCTAGGCCAAGCACCACTGTCTCTGGGACAAGCCAAGGACAAGATTCCCGCAAAAAAACACGTAAGTAGAATCACTTGGCACCTAATGGGTTAACAACACTTTACTACTGATTCATGAACAGTGTAATTGTATTGACATATCTAACTTTTTACTCCAGGGACTGATTCCTTTTGTGAGGCTAACGGTAATATACGTGGATCAAATTGTACTTCTCCCATTTTGTGCATGCCGCTGTCGTAGGCCAGCAACTTCTAGTAGAAGTCAATGCTTGTGCCATAATGCAGGATTACATTTTAACCAGCAGGTGATAAAGGTCGGCATTCCCACAAAGTGGGGGATTTGTGAGAAGTGAGTTTGACTGTTGGATTACATCAATACTCTGCTGAATTACTTTGTGTAGGAGTAGAAATGGTCTGTTCACAATGGCTACATAACATATATTTGTTTTCCTTGAAATATACCAGCATCTTTCATTAGATTCAGAAATGCATTTTGTCCTACAAAGACTTGGTGTATTCATAACGGAAATGGTTCACTCTTTATGAACCAAATGGAAGCAAACAGAGCAAAACAAGGGTTTCTACTGGACAAATTCAGATAGGTTCTATTTGCTTCAGTTTACACTGATTCTGTTAACATTTCTTAATGAATACACCCCATGCAGTGGTATACAGAAGGTGTACTTGTGAAGATTAAATATAGAAATCAACATCAGTCTGGCCATTCATAATCCTGGACCGGTCAAATTAGCCTGTGGAACCAGCTTGATCACAGTGTTAACCATTGTTTTTACTGTGAAATACACAGATGAGGCTTGTTACACCAGGCTATGGCCAAGTTGCGAACGTTCTACTTCTTCTTTCTCTTGAGGGGTGGCACCTATGATGGCAAAGTCTCTGAAGGCCTTTAAAACGATGGGGCGTAGATGAAGGCCCTAAGAGGATGGATGGACTGCTGGAAACTTGTGGATACAGGTGCATTGATTCCACTTCATGCCTTTTCACTATTCATTCCAGGCCAAATGTCCCTTTCTTGGCCTACTTTACTTTTTGAGACCAAATTGGAGCTGTAACTATACACTGAGTATACAAAACATTAAGGACACCTGTTTCCATGAGACTGACCAGTTGAATCCAAGTGAAAGCTATGATCCCTGATTGATGTCACTTGTTAAATTCACTTCAATCAGTGTAGATGAGGGGGAGGAGATGGGCTAAAGAAGGATTTTTAAGCCTTGAGACATGGCTTGTGTATGTGTGGCATTCAGAGGGAGAATTGGCAAGAACGGTACGACATCCAGTCAACTTGACAACTGTGGAATGCTTTCGACACTTTGTAGAGTCCATTCCTGACGAATTAAGGCTGTTCTGAGGGGTGGGGGGTGTGCAACTCAATATTAGGAAGGTGTGTTCTTAATGTTTTGTATACTCAGTGTAGCTATTGGGTCGGGCCATCTTTGTATGAAGTTTTTTGCCCATGCTGCTTGTAAAACAATTGCTGCATTTGAATGATGGGTATGTTTCAATGTTATTTGTTTGTTCATATTGTCAAACACTGAATTGCACTATTAAATATGATGAAAACCACGCATTGTTTTTGGCCTTTCATCTATTTGTGGACATGGTGCTAACTGCCAAAATAAAGGAAACCCCAACAGTGTCTTAATAGAGCGTTGGGCTACCACGAGCCAGAGTCTGGGACTCTACTAGAAGGATCCCACACCATTCTGCTGTGAGAAATTCCATTGGGTGTTCTGTTGATGGTGGGAAACGCTGTCTCAGGTCCAGCTCCAGATTCTCCCATAAGTGTTCAATTGGGTTGATCTGGTGACCGAGACGACAATGGCATATGATTTACATGCTCATCAAACCATTCTGTGACCATTTGTTCCCTGTGGAGGGGGGCATAGTCTTCTGATGGTGGCATAGCCATGGTAGCAAAAATACTTGTAATTGCCTGCCCAGCTATTTTAAACATGACCCTAAGCATGGTAATTGCTTAATTCAGGAGCCACACCCTTGTGGAACCACCTGCGTTCAATATACATTGTATCCCTCATTTACGCAAGTGTTAACATGATTTTGGTAGATACCTGTATGCCTGTTATTTTCAGGGGGCTGGTGTTGTCATTTAGTATGTTCTAGTGCCTCTTAGTGGATAAGAGAAGATAATGCAAGTGTTATGCTCATATTATCAACAATCATTTTTTTTTTCACCATCGAGCAGTGGTTCTCAACATTTTTGGTTACTGGACACAGGTGTCAAACTCATTCCATGAAGGCCTTGTATCTGCTGGCTTTTGGTTTTTCCTTTAAATGAATACCTGGAAATTAAGAGCGTAGTTCCTTACTAATTAGTGACCTTTATTCATCAAGTACAAGGGAAGAATGTACCTGCAGACAATCGGCCCTCTGTGGAATGCGTTTGACGTGCTGTACACTCGACACATTTGGCTCTACCCAAAATATCCCATCAACTGATCCCAATGCCCATGTTATGAGTCTTCCCATGTACCATCTGTGGGTATGCCAGGTACGAGTAGTTACCCCAGGGTTGAGACCCGCTGACCTAGATGTTCATCAAGTGAAGACTGATCCATCCTGAATTACTCAGGCAGTTCAGACGGTACGCCCTCACTCTTTTGAAAATGGGTTCTATATTTGTATTCATTGCTTTTTGGTGGATGGACCTACATCAATGGTGCATTCAGTATGACAACTGTGTTCAACGGTTTAATTCAACGGAACCGGTACTGTACTCACCTTTACTGGTCGTAAAGAACTGTGGTTATGGTGGCCCAGAAGGCGATTGTGTATGAGTTTTGCGATATCTAATGGTCACACCCATATTGATATAGCCAAATGGGAGAAAACAGGCCTACCTCAAAGGCTGTTGAACTGTGTGCACTGTTCTTGGAAAGTGTTCAGTAGGCTACAAACTAATGCAATGTAGTAAATGTTGAACCAAACTGAATGCACCCCAGGTTTACATGTACATTTCTGACAGCTGCCCCATAAAGACAGATTCATATTTGACTTACAAACAAGATTGACACCCGGCTTTGTTTTTTTTTTGTATGTTACCTACTCTACAGTGTGTGTATATGTTTTTAAATTGAGCCAACAACTTGGCAAGTAAGTTAAGAACAAATTCTTATTTACAATGACTACCAACCCTGGACGATGCTGGGCCTATTGTGCGCTGCCCTATGGGACTCCCAAACACAGCCTAGATTCAAACCAGGGACTGGAGTGATGCATCTTGCACTGAGATCCAGTGCCTTTGACCACTACACCACTCGGGAGCATAACTCCCAGAATAAACTGTATTAAGAACAGAGTATTAAAGACAAAACTAGGATATTTCAGGCTAAAATAACACTGAGCTGAGGTACAGTAGGACAACTGAAGAAGGGCTACTGATTCAATCGTGATCCTCTCTCTTGCTTCTACTTTTCCAGAGGGTGTGAGTGAAATAAAGGGAGGAGCAGTTAGGAATGGTGACGTCAGATTGAAACGAGGGAGTGAATGTTCCGGGTCAGAAACAGGGGTGTAATCATTAGTCCAAACAGTTGCAGAAACGTTTTGCAACTAAAACAAGAGTTTCTATTGGACTAATTCAGGTATGTCCCGCCCATGTCGTTTCGTTTGCTTCCGTTTAAGAAACATTTGGCAACAGAATCTGCCGAATGAGTACACCACTGGTCTGAGGGGAAAATAACTCCAGGACAACGAAATCAGTAGGCTACACGAAATAAGACCTAAACAGAGATGTGTTCGTTTTCGGGAGCCGATTAGAAAAACTAACATTCCAGAGGCGACGTGAGTAAAGAATAAAAAACCAAGCCTACAAAAGTATTGAATGTGAGAGCGCTAGACAGCGTTTATATTCCATGGTGCCCATTGGTATTTATTTACGCCTGGGGGAGGTGGTTAAGATGTTTGCTTTGGAAATTCGTTCGACCAACTGCAATAAAGTGTTTGGCAAGCAATCTAGTAGCTAGGTGGCTGTATTCAGTTGCGCCTTCCGTTTCTTTAATTGGACGTCTATTCGGGATATTTGTTAAGAACGGATTTTGCCATTACCCGGTGATGTTTCACTGTATACCTCTGTGGCGGTGCAACCGTCATGTTGAAGTGATCGATAAGCGGCACTGCTCTCTGTTGTACGTCCCGGATGAGATCTACCGCTACAGTCGGAGTTTGGAGGAACTTTTGCTGGACGCTAACCAACTCCGCGACCTGCCCAAGGTAAGCAGAATGTGTTTGCTAGCTGGCTTAACTAAAACTGTATTATGCATAGTTCACTGATAAGATGTAATGTTACGTGTTGGAAAAAAATAGTTGTACAATAAATGTAATCAATGACGAGTTATTTATGCCATGGAAAATAACCTACAGTTTAAACAGGTTACGTGAACAGGTGACTTGGGTACATGATTTTATTTCATGGGGACATAATCATTATAAAATATTGATATTCGTCTGGACCGGGCAGAGATCTTAAAAAAAATGTTATTAATTTAACTCAAGTCAGTTCAGAACAAATTCTTATTTGCAATTACGGACGACTCTGCGCCGCCCCATGGGACTCAATCACGGCAGGTTGTGATACAGCCTGGAATCGAACCCGGGTCTGTAATGACGCTTCTAGCACTGAGATGCAGTACCTTATTCCGCTGCGCCGCTCGGGATCCCAAAGCGGCAAGAAGGGATACAGCTTTTGTCAAATGAACATCAGAAGTATATATCTTTTGTGTTACGGTTGCACTAACCATAACCGCATTATTCTAACCTACTAGGTGACATCCCAACCTGCTCCGAAAAGTCAAATCTGACGTTAAAATGACAAGCTGGATCCCTTCTCGCCAAGACCCTGGATAGAGGACACCCGCATGTCGTATTAATTTCCCATGTTAGGACTGTTTTGAAATGATGCGCGCCCTATTATTTGGGAAACTGCAACACCTCTGCTGCTCCAACAAGTTAAAATTTCTACTGCCAATTTAATCTTTATTATGGGGAAGACTAGTTGGCCACGAACGTCTTTATTGAATAGCCTAGCTACATAACAAACAAAAAAAATCGATCAGCATGATTCACACTTATCTGGCTGTGTAGAGACGTTGGTACTGGTATTTGAAAGATAAGGGGCTCGTTCCATTTATTTTTTTCATACCTTTTTGGCCGCACCCCCTTCGATTGGATCGAAACCTCCCATAACATATTTGCCCATCGTAAAAGTGGTCAGACAGTGACTTTGGACTTGAAATTCAGGTCACAGTGCCAGAACATTCAGGAGATAGAGGCGCTCAAAGTTGACCCATTTAGCATACACCACCATACACCACCATGAGTCATCCATGACAAACAGGATTGTCAACTTTAATAGTTTCTTGAAAGCAATGTATTCAGCAAACATGCATTTTCATCCCAGTCATCATTCTCTAAGTTTGCATGTCATTTCTTTGTGCGAGTGTTGGCGGGGAAGAGGGTTACACCCTTACGTTGCATTCCATGCAGTAAGATGGACCACAACCATTGTTGGTGTTCCTTCACATGCAACTAATACCATCAAGGATAGCTAAATGAACTCAAGATGAGTCCAACAGAATAGATTATCCAGGTAACTGTTGTACTGTGCTCTGCTCATTGTGTGGTCTCATCAGATTTGCTACCAAGGTGATGTAACACTTGCCTTAACACTAGACAGGCCTAATATTATGAGTGTGTTCACCATTGGGTTGTCGTGACAATGGTACAGCATGAAGAATTTAGCCTGTCTGTTTCAAGTTAATGAGTTGAAGAAAAGGCTGGCGTAGGCTCTTTGATTTCTTCATCTGTATCTTGAGAAGTTCTCGATTGGATAAATTGGGATCATCCCGGCTGTATCCCGGCCGTGATTGGGAGTCCCATAGAGCGGCGTACAATTGGTCAAGCATCGTCCGGGTTTGTCCTGGGGAAGGCTGTCATTATAAATAAGAATTTGTTCTTAACTGACTTGCCTTGTTAATTAAATTCTGATTTAACATATCATATAGCTTTCTATATAGTCTACATAATAGCGTGATACATTTCTTCTTGAAAAGGAGTCATTGCAGAGAAAATGCGGACTGGGCTTTTTATCAACTTGTGGAAACATGAAACAGGAGTGAGTTGGCCACGTTCCTGTTTTTTCCTCTTTTCCATCACTTTCTCATGAGTGTTGGCGAGGAACTCGTCTACAGAGAAATTAACCGTTTGGTGCACTACAATTGCCAGAAGATTTGTGTTAGTTTATTAGTGGTTAAATAAATCTCAGATTTATTTGTGGCATAGCAAATGGTCAGGTAGTGAATGATTGGACAGGAAGTAGCCTAGATTTTGAGGATACTTATCAGGTGTTCCTTCCGTTGAGGAATCAAGCAAGGGATGTCTAACTGCATATACTTGCAGGCCAGCCTAACTTGTAGAACTCGCTGTGCCATTGGCAATAGACAGAGTGATCTCTCCAAGTCCTGTGAGTATATCTGTTGCCTATAGCCTAGGCCATCATTTCCCAAACTCGGCCCTGTCCTAGGCTATTTTACCTTTACAACTTCACTTAGCCTAAATAGTAGGAACTACAGGAAAAAGGGAGCTGTTCACCTAACCCCAGCACAAGCCTACCACATCTAATTTTTGAGATGTTGATCATTCTGCATTAGGCTGGTCTAGATATATCAGTAGAAATTGATAGTTTGGGATTTTGATTATAAAGAGATGCCACATTACATTTTCAGAAGTGCTTATTTGAAGAGGTGAAAATTTGACAAATTCATATAAATTAATAGGTTATAGCTTTATTTCCTCACCCCCTCTACATGTATTTCCACACATTTGGCATCGGGTGGCCTAGGCTATTCAAAAGTCCTAATACCAATGTGGAATTTAGTCTCACCTCGGTAGACTAAAGGGCATACGAGCCTAGTATAAGAAGCCATCTAGTTTGTTGAGCGATAAGATGCCGCCTTCTGTGCTAGGTTAGTCATGTCTGACAGCCAGCAGGTCTGCTCTTCCTCACATTGAGCCATGAAAACAAGGAAGTTGTTAACAAAGGTGCAGTCAGTATCAGGGTGTTATGGCGCAACATGAGTCCTCCTTTGTTCTGTCAAGCTCTAGGCCTAGCATCACCTTTGAAGTTTGCCATTGTCTTTGTTAAGTATTTACAGATGTGCTAACTTCGCTTAATATACCAAAGCCAGTCCTAATCAAAACTTTTAGCGTTTTACGATGTAGGCTAGCCTAGGTGTTGTCAACTTGGCAACACAGGCATCAAATTAGTAGTCTTAAGGCATCCGCATGCCCAGCTGAAACAGTTCGAAAGAGTTAATTCATATGTGACTTGTTTCAGGAAACTTGGTGTATGTTGCACATCACTACTTTACAGGAGAGCAGTGGTGGGAAAAATACTCAATTGTCACACTTGAGTAAAAGTAAAGATACCTTAATAGAAAATGACTCAAGTGAAAGTCACCCAGTAAAATACTACTGCAAAATGAATTTTATTTATCACATGCGCTGAATATAGCAGGTAGACCTTCTTACAAGCCCTTAACCAACAATGCCTTTTTTAGAAATATAAGTGTTCAGTAAAAAATAATTAAAGCGCAGCAGTAAAATAAGTGGAGAGGCTATATATATATATACAAGGGTACCGAGTCAATGTGCGGGAGCACAGGTTAGTCTAGATAATTGAGGTAATATGTACAAGTAGGGGAAGTTAAAGTGACTATGGATAGATAAACAAACAAAGTAGCAGAAGTGTAAAAGGGGAGGGGCGGACAATACAACTAGTCTGTGTAGCCATTTAATTAGATGTTCAGAAGTCTTATGGCTTGGGGGTAGAAGCTGTTTAGAAGCGTTTTGGACCTAGACCCGGTACCGCTTGCCGTGCGGTAGCAGAAAGAACAGTCTGTGACTAGTGTGGCTGGAGTCTTTGACCATTTTTATGGCCTTCCTCTGACACCGCCTGGTATAGAGGTTCTGGATGGCAGGACACTTGGCCCCGGTGATGTACTGGGCCGCACGCACTACCCTCTGAAGTGCCTTGCGATCTGAGGCCGAGCAGTTGCCATACCAGGCACTGATGCAACCAGTCAGGATGCTCTCGATGGTGCAGCTGTAGAACTTTTTGAGGATCTGAGGACCCATACCAAATCTTTTCAGTCTCTTGAGGGGGAATAGGCTTTGGCGTACCTTCCTCAATACTGTCTTGGTGTGTTTGATGATAGATTGCTGGTGATGTGGACACCCAGCCCCATCGATGAGAATGGGGGTGTGCTCGGTCCTCCTTTTCCCCTAGTCCACAATCATCTCCTTTGTCTTGATCACATTGAGGGAGAAGTTGATATCCTGGTACCACATGGTCAGGTCTCTGACCTCCTCCCTATAAGCTTTCTCATGAATGTCGGTGATCAAGCCTACCACTGGTGTTGTCAGCAAACTTAATGATGGTATTGGAGTTGTGCCTGGCCATGCAGTAATGAGTGAACAGGGAGTACAGGAGGGGACCGACCACGCACCCCTGTGAAGTCCCAGTGTTGCGGATCAGCGTGGCGGATGTTGTTACCTACCCTTACCACCTGGAGGCGGCCTGACAGGAAGTCCAGGATCCAGGTGCAGAGGGAGGTATTTAGTCCCAGGGTCCTTAGCTTAATGATGAGCTTTGAGGGCACTATGGTGTTGAACACTGAGCTGTAGTCAATGATAAGCATTCTCACATAAGTGTTCCTTTTGTCGAGATGGGAAATGGCAGTATGGATCGCAATAGAGATTGCATCATCTGTGGATATGTTGGGGTGGTATGCAAATTGGAGTGGTTCTAGGGTTTCTGGGATAATGGTGTTGATGTGAGCCATGACCAGCCTTTCAAAGCATTTCATGACTACAGACGTGAGCGCTACGGGTTGGTAGTCATTTAGGTAAAAAAGGGGAGGGATGTGGCAGGGTCTACAGTCAATCACGGACTACAGGAAGAAATCCAGCCTAGTCACGGACCAGGATGTCTTGCTCCCAGGCAGACTAAATAACTTTTTTGCCCGCTTTGAGGACAATACAGTGCCACTGACACGGCCTGCAACGGAAACATGCGGTCTCTCCTTCACTGCAGCCGAGGTGAGTAAAACATTTAAACGTGTTAACCCTCGCAAGGCTGCAGGCCCAGACGGCATCCCCAGCCGCGCCCTCAGAGCATGCGCAGACCAGCTGGCTGGTGTGTTTACGGACATATTCAATCAATCCCTATACCAGTCTGCTGTTCCCACATGCTTCAAGAGGGCCACCATTGTTCCTGTTCCCAAGAAAGCTAAGGTAACTGAGCTAAACAACTACCGCCCCGTAGCACTCACTTCCGTCATCATGAAGTGCTTTGAGAGACTAGTCAAGGACCATATCACCTCCACCCTACCTGACACCCTAGACCCACTCCAATTTGCTTACTGCCCAAATAGGTCCACAGACGATGCAATCTCAACCACACTGCACACTGCCCTAACCCATCTGGACAAGAGGAATACCTATGTGAGAATGCTGTTCATCGACTACAGCTCGGCATTCAACACCATAGTACCCTCCAAGCTCGTCATCAAGCTCGAGACCCTAGGTCTCGACCCCGCCCTGTGCAACTGGGTACTGGACTTCCTGATGGGCCGCCCCCAGGTGGTGAGGGTAGGTAACAACATCTCCTCCCCGCTGATCCTCAACACTGGGGCCCCACAAGGGTGCGTTCTGAGCCCTCTCCTGTACTCCCTGTTCACCCACGACTGCGTGGCCACGCACGCCTCCAACTCAATCATCAAGTTTGCGGACGACACAACAGTGGTAGGCTTGATTACCAACAACGACGAGACGGCCTACAGGGAGGAGGTGAGGGCCCTCGGAGTGTGGTGTCAGGAAAATAACCTCACACTCAACGTCAACAAAACTAAGGAGATGATTGTGGACTTCAGGAAACAGCAGAGGGAACACTCCCCTATCCACATCGATGGAACAGTAGTGGAGAGAGTAGCAAGTTTTAAGTTCCTCGGCATACACATCACAGACAAACTGAATTGGTCCACTCACACAGACAGCATCGTGAAGAAGGCGCAGCAGCGCCTCTTCAACCTCAGGAGGCTGAAGAAATTCAGCTTGTCACCAAAAGCACTCACAAACTTCTACAGATGCACAATCGAGAGCATCCTGGCGGGCTGTATCACCGCCTGGTACGGCAACTGCTCCGCCCTCAACCGTAAGGCTCTCCAGAGGGTAGTGAGGTCTGCACAACGCATCACCGGGGACAAACTACCTGCCCTTCAGAGGACACCTACACCACCCGACATTGCAGGAAGGCCATAAAGATCATCAAGGACATCAACCACTCGAGCCACTGCCTGTTCACCCCGCTATCATCCAGAAGGCGAGGTCAGTACAGGTGCATCAAAGCTGGGACCGAGAGACTGAAAAACAGCTTCTATCTCAAGGCCATCAGACTGTTAAACAGCCACCACTAACATTGAGTGGCTGCTGCAAACACACTGACACTGACTCAACTCCAGCCACTTTAATAATGGGAATTGATGGGAAATGATGTAAATATATCACTAGCCACTTTAAACAATGCTACCTTATATAATGTTACTTACCCTACATTATTCATCTCATATGCATACGTATATACTGTACTCTATCATTGACTGCATCCTTATAAAAATACATGTATCACTAGCCACTTTAACTATGCCACTTTGTTTACATACTCATCTCATATGTATATACTGTACTCAATACCATCTACTGTATCTTGCCTATGCTGCTCTGTACCATCACTCATTCATATTTCCTTATGTACATATTCTTTATCCCCTTACACTGTGTATAAGACAGTAGTTTAGGAATTGTTAGTTAGATTACTTGTTGGTTATTACTGCATTGTCGGAACTAGAAGCACAAGCATTTCGCTACACTCGCATTAACATCTGCTAACCATGTGTATGTGACAAATAAAAATTTGATTTGAGGTAGGTGACCTTATTTTTCTTGGGCACAGGGACTATGGTGTTCTGCTTGAAACATGTTGATATTGTCAGGGACAGGTTGAAAATGTCAGTGAAGACATTTGCCAGTTGGTCAGCGCATGCTCAGAGTACACGTCCTGGTAATCCATCTGGCACTGCGGCCTTGTGAATGTTGACCTGTTTTAAAGGTCTTACATCGGCTACGGAGAGCGTGATCATACAGTCGTCCATAACAGCTGATGCTCTCATGCATGGTTCAGTGTTGCTTGCCTCGAAGCGAGCGTAGAAGTATTTTCGCTGATCTGGTAGGCTCGTGTCACTGGGCAGCTCGCAGCTGTGCTTCCCTTTGCAGTCTAATAGTTTGCAAGCCCTGCCACATCCGACGAGCGTTGGAGCAGTACGATTCAATCTTATTCCTGTATTGACTCTTTGCCTGTTTTGATGGTTCGTCGGAGAGCCAAGCGAGGTTTCTTATAAGCTTCCGGGTTAGTCCCGCTCATTGAAAGCGGCAGCTCTACCCTTTAGCTCAGTGCGGATGTTGCGGAAAGTCAAAGTATTTGGTTTAATTTAGTTAAGTATCCAAAGTACATAAAATTGCTAAAATGTACTTAAGTATTTAATTCGTTTTATTAAGCAAACCAGACGGCACAATATGTCTACTTTTACATTTTTTTCCGGATAGCCAGGGGCACACTCCAACACTCAGACATACTTTACAAAATAAGCATTTTGTGTTTCGTGAGTCCGCCAGATCAGAGGCAGTAGGGATGACCGGGGATGTTTTCTTGATAAGTGAGTGAATTGGACCATTTTCAAATGGCTCTCCTGCAGTGGGCGAGAACGATCACATTGCGTCAGTCGATGGCTGGGTGCCAGCAGAGTTTTGCATGCGCAACAGCTTGGAGCAGACATTTTCTCTCTCCCCTATTGAAAAAGCTACGGTCCGGTTGAAATATTATCGATTATTTATTGTACAAACAACCTGAGGAGTGATTATAAAAATCGTTTGACATGTTTCTACGTACTTTACGGATACTATTTGGAATTTGTCTGCCCCATCGTGACTGCTCGAGCCTGTGGATTTCTGAACAAATCGCACCAACCAAATGGAGGTATTTTGGATATAAAATCTTTATGGAACAAAAGGAACATTTATTGTGTAACTGGGAGTCTCGTGAGTGCAAACATCCGAAGAACACCAAAGGTAAGCGATTCATTTTATTGCTTTTGACTTTCGCGACCAGTCTACTTGGCTGCTAGCAGTTTTGTCTACTGAGATATATGTCCTAACATATAAACGCTTGGATAGCTTTTGCTGTAAAGCTTTTTTTAAATCTGACACGCCAGGTGGGTTAACAAGCTAAGCTGTGTTTTGCTATATTGCACTTGTGATTTAATGAAAACTAAATATTTTTAGTAATTTAATTTGAATTTGGTGCTCTGCAGTTCAGCGGATGTTGACAAATGATCCCGCTAACGGAATGGGCGCGCCAAGAAGTTAAAACACCTGATTCTACTAGTTAGCTGCACAGCAATACCTTAACTAGCTGAATCAGATATGCTAATTTAGGGTTGGACTGAACCTCCAGGACAGTAGATCTCCAGGAAGGGGTTGGTCAACCCTGGGTCTAATGTTAGCTAGCTAGCTAACATTGAACCTGGTTGGTTAGCTACCTGCAGATTCATGCAGGGTAGTAACATTGAGTTTATGGTTCATTATTTAGCTAGCTATGTCTTAACAAAAGACCACTATGCAAGTAACCAATAGAATGTTCATGATGTCACTGCGACAACTGTCGAAAGACGTAGCTTGTAAATTTGTTCTTGCTATCTACTCTGATTTAAAGAGCACTCTCGTCTGAATGTGCCAGAGAGCAGAATAATTGACATATTTTTACGAACGCCCGTTGAATATGGCCAGTGTCAGTAAACGTTGGCAAAAAAATTAATTAAATTGTTGCCAGCAGCACATTTCGTCACCTACGCTTTGGATAACATAAAAACAACCTAATCAATGTGAGTAAAATGGTCAGTGAGCTGTTCTCTCGTGTGTCTGGAAGTAGCTAGTCAACGTTAGCTTGGGAGCTTGACTGCTGCTGCTAGGTCAGAACGCTTCGATCAACCCTACTCCTCAGCCAGATCGTCCAATGTGTGCTCTGAGAGCTAAATGCTCTGAATCTACGAATGGACAAACTGACAAACCTCTGAGTTTATGAACGACCACGGCACACTCTGGCACTCCAGATTGAATTTACAAATACACCCGTAGTATAAACCAGCCTTTAGTCTTGAAATCTTTGGTTGTTTAGTACATGGCCTCACATGTGAATCCTTAAATAGATGGCCAGGGCTAAGGCTTAAGAGGGTGTGAACAATGTTGAATGGGTGTAGACAAAGCGGAGCTTGCCAGTAGGTTTACCAAAACATTCAAGGGCCATTTTCTCAAGTGCGGTTACAAGTAGATCAACTTTCAAAGCAGAATTACTTTCCCATTGTTCCTAAACTGTAGTGTATGATATGCCATTTTCTAGCTCTGAGTCTACTTTTATTCAATGTAAAATACACCAATTCAAATTTTGCTACATGAGATCGAGCCGTTCGGTCACATATTATGACTAGATTTTGTGACGTTTTTGTTCTCCCCGTTTTGGACCTTGGTACGTTTTTTTCCCCCGGCTGTTCGGGCACGCTAGTTTTCCCCAAGGTCAGCCGAAGTTCGGGAGCTGACGTCTACGCCCCTTCGTTCGTGATTGGTCAACTGTAGGGATTCTTCAATTAAGTATTTTGTCATTCAACAAGAGGAGTCATTTTCATGCACATTTTTTCATTTGAGAAAAACTGCACCAAACATCTTAGTCACACAATTTTGCAAAAACGTCATAATTTGGTTTGTTTGAGATACCTCAAGAAAGCCTAATTAATGACATATCTAAGATAAATTCTGACTATTTTGAGGAAGTGTATTCTGGCTTTGGTGTCTATGCTCAAACAGTACTATTTGCTTGAAAAACGATAAAAAAATGCACAAGGTCTTTTAAGAGTATGCGAGGACACTCGTTTTGTTTCGGCTATACTTCAGCTAGCCCCCGGCTAAACTTAAACATGCTGACACCTTTATTCCTCATAGACCACACCGTAATGTCTTCATCGAGGGCAGGGATTAAAAACTCAATTTAGCCGCTGGACATTTTGTTAAATTGTCAAAAATAAAATTGAGTGGATGGTAGACTGCAAATTGACCAAAAGAAGGCCAAACAGATATTAGATTTAAACATAATAATTTCAAACCTTGCTTACATTTGTATACGATCACATATCTCTTTTATGGAACACTTTGGAACAGATTTCCAAAAGGAAAATCACTGAGCTGATTTGCAGGTGTTTTTAGTCTTCTGTCCACCTCCCCCCCCCACCTCCCTTTTTTTTTTGCTCAGAACTTGGGGTGCCGATAGTTGGGAACCCTGATCTAGGTGATAATTTCCCCTTGAAAACTATGAAAGATGTTGTAGAAAAGTAACCACGTCAAATGGCTTGGAATGTTTGACAAACCCCTTGACCCCCTAGCCATTCTGGTTTGTTTAACCTCTTGGGGCCCCTCATTTATATATGCTAGACAGAGTCGGTAACGGTAGTTTGTTAGGTTAAGTTAATGAATTTTGGCGTCTGTTTGAACAAGAACCTTTGAGCTAGGCCACAGGGAATATGACTAGGTTAAACTAGGCTAATTATAGGCTAGTTTTCTTTCAGTTTTCAAGCTAATACCTTTGGCTTTGGGTAATGTCCTGTGCAAGGTACAAGATGGACACTGAACTTAAATCTAAAGAACAGCTTAAATCATGAAATAGGCTATCTCAAACAGACCAAATTAACAGATCACTCTAACCCTGCTGTTCAAGCTGAGGAGTTCAACTCTGTTGTCTACTAGATTTGTATTTTGTTGATATTTATCTATTTTTAAACATGAGCCTTTCCTTTTGTAAAGACACTGGTATAGAGACATTGAAAGTTTATTTTGTGGGAGTCATTAGGATACACCTCAGTTGAATGCAGGATAACCCAAATATTGACTTGAGTGGGGAACGGTTTATTGTTTCAGTTTTTATGGTGCCAATCAAATCATTCTAATTTTATTTGTTTTGTACATATATATTTTGCAGATGTTATCGGAGGTGCAGTGAAATGCTGGTTCCTAACCGCAACAGTGCAGTAATACCGAACACACAAATCCCCAAAATAAAGATATCAGGATGAGCAATATCCATCTGAAATATAAATATAAACTCAACATAGTGTTGCTCCCATGTTTCATGTGCTGAAATAAAAAAATGCACAAAAAGCTTATTTCTTTCATTTTATGCACAAATGTGTTTTCAGCCCTGTTTGTGAGCATTTCTCTTTTGCGAAAAATAATCCATCCACTTGACAGGTGTGGCATATCAAGAAGCATATTGAACAGCATGATCATTCCACAGGTGCATCTTGTGCTGGGGACAAAAAAAAGCCACTCTAAAATGTGGAGTTTTATCACACAACACAATGCCACGTCTCTAGTTTTGAGGGATGTCCAACTGGCCTCTCAACCATAGACCACATGTAATCACGCCAGCCATGGATCTCTGCATCCGGTTTCTTCACCTGTGGGATCGTCTGAGGGGGGATGAGTATTGAGGATAAAGTCCTTTCGTGGGGAAAAACTCATTCTGATTGACTGTGCCTGGCTCCCAAGTGGGTGGGCCTGGCTCCCCAGTGGGTGGGCCTATGCCTGCCCCCGGCTGCTCCCCTGCCCAGTCATGTGAAAGTCTTAGATTTGGCTCTTTTGAATGAATTTATTTAAATTGACTGATTTCCTTAAATGAACTGTAACTCAGTAAAATCTTTGAAATTGTTACACGTTGCGTTTTAATATTTTTGTTCATTGTTTGTTTTTTATGGACAATAATATGAATAGAAAAGGTGTGTACAGCAGTACTTCTAGCCTATAGGATGAGTTGGGGGCGTGTCGTGGAGGGTGAACGAAAGCCTAACCTCCCGTTCCTGTTTCTGACATTGTACTCTGGAACAGCTGATTCAACTTGTTGTTGGGACATTAGAACAGACCAAGGCCTAGTCTATATTTATAATGAACAGAATATAGGCTTGTATGCTCCTCTCTCTCTGTCTGGTCATAAGGTTGTTGAAACCATGAGTTTCAGGTCACGACAAACATGAGATGAAACCTGTGTTAGTTTAATCTAGTGCTGTCTTGTCCGGGTGTGTCTGTCTCTCCGTCCCATGAATACCTGTTTTCAGTCCAGTTATGATTAGGTTTGTTGTGGACATAGAAAAATGCGGTATTGTGAACAGGAAAATGTAGGTAGAATATGTCAAAGGTGGAAGCCTAGATTGAGTGTGCTCTTAAATGCTAATTGGAGTCCAGTTCACTGTCATCACTGATTGCCTTGGGTTTGCAATCAAAGTAGACTACTTGTTCTTAAAATAGACCTACTTCATCTGAGATTATTTTTTTTTTACCAGTAGCCTATTATTCATAATTCAATTAAAGTGGAGGGCTATATATATAATTCCCTCACGACTTCTGTGAAAAGACAATGAAGATTGTGATCTCGCTTTCAGTTATTAGTGGAGACCTATAGTGGGACTTGTGCAGGACATTGTTCCGATTAGAAGCGTTTCCAACTATCTTACATAATGTTCTTGAAATGGTCTGTTTTTGAAAAGGGTCTTTTTGGGGGTGTAATTTTTATATCTATGAAACGGAGACGTTTAAATTGCATGTTGACTTGGAGTGCCTGGCAGTGTCAGGATAAGACACCATCCAAGTAGGTCATCATCCAGAAGAATGGATGATTACATCAGAGAACTGGGTAGGAACTGAACAATATTTCCCAGGCCACTGACCACCACTCTTTGGCCTAATTGCTTTACTTTTTTAATGGTTTTAAACTTATTTACTGAGTTGATTTGTATGGTTAGCCTACAACCTGTTAAGACTCACTCAACATTTTTAATTTGTTTTAATCTGGAAAATGTTTTGTTTTATCAACGTACTACTGTTGCATCACATTTTCAGGATGGGACAAACTATTGATCACCATGTTGTATCGTGTTTGTTCACACTGAATGTTTCCTATGTCCATGTCAACTGTAGGCCTACTGCTAATCTAATGCGTGTTGTCTTTTTCAGCCATTTTTTCAGCTGGTAAAGCTACGAAAGCTGTGCCTGAGTGACAACGAGATCCAGAGGCTTCCTCCAGAGATAGCCAACTTCATGCAGCTTGTAGAACTTGATGTCTCTCGTAATGGTGAGAAGAGAACCACTGCTCTAAACTAGGGGTGTGACGTTTAAACTAAATTGGGATCGTTAACATAAAAAATAATTTAAAAAAAAAGTGTTTTACATTTTTTTTATACAAAGTTAATCACAGTGCAGTTATCAAAATTACCACTAACAAACAGGTTCAATAAAAATAATTGAAACTGCAATATGTATCTTTTTGGGCGACCCAACTAAATTCATGTAGAAATAATTAGTTATAAATCTGTTATTCTCAATAAAAGCAAGTCTAAGAAGTAGTAGATGTTCTATGTGCACTACTTCTATGCTTCCAGTCTTAAGTTTTTTTTTTACGTCTTTTGCTTTCGGTTTTGTACACCAGATACAAAGAGCTGAAAATACAATATTTTGTGTTATTCAAAATATTTCAGTGGTTTAGATGGTACATTGATTGTTTGGTAACAAACTGAAATTTAGAGAACTGTTCGAATTTTAGCAACCAAGAAATGTCTGCTCGATTTCTGCATTATTGCACCTTTAAATATACACCTAATGCAACAATGCTGTAACGTTAGTAGGAGGAGATATGCATCTTTCAAATGATTTGCCATGAATATAAAGAGCTCCGCACGTCATCCTCGTTAACAGTTGAAAAAATGACAGCGAGTGAGAACGGAAAACGACAGTAGCAAAGTCCTGTATGGCAATACTTTGAGAAGTTAAATGAGAAGGTTGTGAAATGCAGACTTTGCAAGGTGGAATGGAGCTACAGTGGGAGTACAGGTGCAATGCTGAATGGGAGGCACCGTGAAACCCAACCCGTTGCTGGCAGCAGTGGGATAAGGGACGGAGTCAGAATTGCAGTGCTGATTGCAGTTGATATGCCGCCATTTGTCTATGGTAGAGGACTTCGGCTTCAATGTTTCCCTAATGGCATGTCTAGAACCAGATTACAAGATGTAATGCTGAAAAACCGTGACGGCCCAGATGGATAAATTATACAATGATTGCTCTGCAAATAGTCCTACAAAGCTCTTAAACACCATACGTGGCAGAACAGATTGTTGGACGTCTATCAACACGCTGTCATACATCGCTGCAACGAATCAAAAGGGTAGCGGTGTGGTTAAGGTTACGTTTAAAACCACATTTTAAGAAGAGAAATTGAAGAAATAGTGGCGACCGTCTGGTAGCCAACCAGGTCTGTGGTTGATTGAACTGCATTGCCACCTGGCGGTCACAAGCAGGACCATATCTGAATTGTGAATTCATGTAATTTGAAGATTTGTTTCCCCCCTATTGTTTAAACAATAAATGGTAGTTTAAACGTTAAGAATGTTTTTTTTTTTACATTTGTCACATCCCTACTATAAACACTTGGTTGGTGGGATTTTCAGCCCCACCAAACAGGCCTAAACTCTCATTGACTCAACCACTGGTGCTATGAATGAAGACATTTTAAACTGCCTGCTTATTTTGATAATGCTTCATTTATGACTAGGCTCTTTGTTAGAAAATGCAATAAATGCTGGACAAGCAATAGAAGTAGCTCAAAGCACCATTCAGTGCTGTCAATTCCCTTCACTGTACAGACCCAACATATTTTCAGAGCCACATTGGTGTGGTTTCTCCCATAACTTCTGGACTTAAAAGGGTTAACATTTCTCGAAGAGAGCTGCCATCGCAGAGCTTCCCAGTAGGACAAAATCCAGAATGCTAATTATGTTGATTTATAGAAGTTCAAATGGCAGTTTCACATGCAGCTCTATGTTTGGCACCACAACCATACTCATTTTGTGGTGATTCTAAACAGACCTTTCTCCTTTATGGATATTTATTAACGTTGTTTCTGGATCACTAGCTTTAAGTGGAATACCTCGTCGGATGGACGTTCTGAACTATGCTGTAATCTTGACTGAGGCACGTTATAGTTTGGCCAAGAAATTGTAGGCCTGGCTAACAAAACCGGTCTTCATTTTATGCCAGTGTTTAGTGTGTTGTTTCCCAATACCATTTACAGGTTGTTGATCAAGATGTTTCTAACATGAAGTTCTTTCCTCCCTCATAGACATCATGGAAATTCCAGAGACCATTTCTTACTGTAAAGCTCTCCAAGTAGCGGACTTTAGTGGAAACCCATTAACAAGGTAACTGAACTTTGAATTCATGTCTCCATAAATGTTTAGCGAATGGGAAGGATAACAAGACGGACAGTACAACGGTGTAGTAGCACTATAGAAGGCTGTAATGTAGGAACTGCATGACAACTTCAACAGAGTAAGAATCGTTTGAACACTAGCAGACCGTTGTAAATAAGAACTATACTGGAAGGAAAATGGACAAACGTTTTTTTATGTAGGTACGTCTTCAGACAGCATTTATTAGTTGCTTTAACCAGCCTATCTGACGGCATTGAACTAAGATATTGTTCAATTAGCATGAAATAGTCATTTATGTTAATGAATATAATTGTATGGGATATATCTCTTCCCCCCCCTCCCCCCCAAGTTTCTTTCAGCTGTCTCATGCAGAGGAGGCTGGTGGGAAGAGCTATAGGAGGACAGGCTCATTGTAGTCCCCCTATAGACCTCACCATGAGACCAGAGGACGCTGGTGGGAGGTGCTATGTTTAATTTGCACCCCCCAATGGAGGCAAAGCCACAATGCCATATGGTTCAGTTTGGGACTGGCCATGCACTGGGCTGTGTGATTAGCTTCACATTGGTAATGTACATATGGCCTAGATCAGGGGTATTCAACTATTACCCTACGAGATCCGGAGCCTGCTGGTTTTCTGTTCTACCTGATAATTAATTGCACCCACCTGGTGTCTAAATCAGTCCCTGATCAGAGGATAACAACGGGGAAAAATGCAGTGGAACTGGCTTCGAGGTTCAGAGTTGAGTTTGAAGGGCCTAGATGTTCTTGTTGGAAAGCTTTACTCAGTTCCCGAGAAAGAGAATATATAGCTGGCACTCTGACTGACCTGCAGATGATACAACATGTTTAAGCGTTGTGATTTGGAATGAAATGTGGCCAGGCATTACAACCCACAAATAAAACTTTCACTCTCCCACACTGACAGTAGCATTGTGTGTCGGAGATTGTCTCTGGGTCACCATTGTAAATATGAGTGGGCGGCAGGTAGCCTATTAGTTAAGAGCTTTTGGCCAGTAATTGAAAAGTTGCTGCTTTGAATCACTGAGCCGACTAAGTGATAAATCTGTCAATGTGTCCTTGAGCAAGGCACTTAACCCCAATTGCTCCTGTAAGTCACTGTGGATAAATGACTAAAATGTAGAAAATATATATCTCTGGGTGACAACTTTTTAGATGGGTGTGAATCAGGTCATGAAGGCTTAAAACCATAATATATCAAATGGAAAGAAAAAGTTAGTTCCTGTTGATCAGACACTTTCCTGTCAGAGAGGAAAGTAGTTGGCCTATGTCAGCTTTATAGTATATTTTATGGATGTTTCCTTATTGCCTATTAATACAGTCAGATCCATAGATTTTCAAGAATCTGCATCCATTTATTATCATTTCGCAAGAATCTGATTTGTATTTGAATCCTCTTGTTTTTCCAGATTGCCTGAGAGTTTTCCAGAGCTCCGGAATTTAACTTGCCTTTCCATCAATGACATTTCGTTGCAGATTCTTCCCGAAAACATTGGAAAGTAAGTACCTCATCCTTTTAGTCTTAAAAAAAAACATTTACTTCATAGTCCTTTTCATACAGAATCATCTTTTTTATATTAATAATATTTATAATAATCTTTTGGTCATTTTTATGAGGATTCAGTGTATAATTTCACAAAGGGACAAGAATGGTGTTATTGGATTTATGGCAGATAAAACTGGCGTGTAACTGTATCACGGAGCGAGATTCTGCTTCTTTCCTGTCCTTCTCTATCCCCAGCGGCACCGTTAATTTCCTGTGTAATTTTCTCCAGCGTGCCATGTTCCTTGATGTTACACTTGCAGACTCGAATGCCAGCCCTCTCTCCCTTCAGATAAAGGCTTAATATAGCATGGAGCAACTAGTGTAAAACTAAACAAAGCTCTGTTTTGATTTGACATATTGCTGTAAATTAGGGATTACTGTATGTAGCATAGCCTTACATGATTAATACACAGATGGTATCTTGCAGAATGATTCAGTCTTGGTTTTCTGTCTCTGTGATTAGTAGGTCTAGATTATAGACTTTAAGTAATGTTACACTCATTGCGCTCAGCTCGATTAAGTCCTATTAAATCTGTTGTCATCTGCGTTACCATGGTGACCTAGTAAGCGCTCCGTGACAGTTGATGTTAAGACGGACCTACTTGTGAATAAATGGAGAGCATCAGCCCAGATATTGATTGTTCATCCATTCACTCACTCATCGAGCTGTGGAGGACTGAAATTATATCACCACATGAGGTTGTACTCAAAAGGTGTAGGCTTTATGGATTTATAGAAAAAACACTTTTCTACACCGCTGTTGATCTCTCGGACAGGCTCACGCAACATAAATGGTATCGTACTGTCTGTCAACAGATTGTAGGATGTGACAACTGAGAACCTTCGTTCAGATTTTTCGTCACTGATCATTTAAACAAATCACAATTTCACATCTTTTGAATTTCCAAAGGGGATATTTGTCCCATTGACTAACTTCAGAGAGAGGGGGGTGAAGCTGACGCTCTGCTTCCTCTCCTCGTCTTTTCAACACATCTGCCCCCAGAACTTAATCGAGCATCTGATGCAATTACACAAGATTTTAGTACCATGTTTCTAAAATTACGATTATGAATGTGGCCAGCTAACCTCTCACCGAGACACCACTGGAGTAGCTACTTTTGGATAACCCACACGGGAAATCATCCAGCATTGATATACCATATCAGTGTTGCATTTGAGCCATTGATCTATGCTCTTACTTTCCTAGTAGATTTGACAGATAGATTTCTCTATTGGCTTTCCATTGGATCCGACTCCCATGCAGAGTGGTTTAGAGGGCTCAGGGATAACAGATCAGTTTTCAGAGCTATTTCGTCTACCTCCCAATGGCATAGGATTCTACCTCCGCCAAAGGCATGTGTACCACACAGATGTTAGATCTTAATTTGATCACTCTTTTGTTGCTGAGAATTTTCCTGCATCGCATGTTGTCTAATTTTGACCAGATAATAGCCTTACCACTGATCAAGCAACATTATTGATTAACGTTTAACTGTTGCTGCAGGATTATTTTGCTGCGACAGTAGGGGTCAAATTAAGATCCTGCATCTATCAGACTTGTATAACTCAATGAGTCAGTGCCTGTCCGTATCTGCCCTCACAACTAGGGGAGTTAATGACTGAGAACTAGAACACGATTAAAAACAAGTTAGTGTGGCTCAACACCACATGCAGCTCCCCGTCACAGGGGTGAATGGCACTGACACCTTATCAACTCAACATGGTATTAAGTCAGCTGGCTGGCTCTGTCGCAAAACTTGCAGCATGTTGTGAGTGGTTTGGTTGGCTCCCCTGGGTCATCTGAAATGCTAGGGCTAAAACTGCAAGCATCAGAGCAAGAAGAGATTTCTCTCTGTCCTTTTAATCTGGCCCAGTAACCTCCCGTTGTGACGGGGGAATCTAGAAAGACCCAGTCGAGTTAGTCACCGCAGAGGGCTAGCCTGTCATTCAGGAGAGATTCCGTATAGATTAAGAAGAATTCTACTCTGTTTATCCTGTCGTTTGAGACTTCATGGCTCACATTTATTTGCTTTACTCCCATTTATTAATGTTATTCAGAGACCAAAGAACAGACTGTCAACTGTCCTGTTTCGATTAAAAGCTCCCAAGCCAGTAGACCATTCAAATTGTATTACTTGTTAAAGGATTTGCTGCCTCCCTCCCTCCAAAAACTACTTTAGGATTTTATTTCATTATACTGTCACTGGAAAAAAAAGTGAGAGCGAGACGGGGGTTGACCTGGGGGGGCTCTGAGGTACTGGAACGCATGAAAAGAAAATCCCATTTAAAATAAAGCATTGCATGCATATCACATTTGCATAGTGGAATAGAGCAGTACTGTAGAGGCGCTTGCATTAGTTGCACACATGGGGAAATATCTTTGTAGCCTAAGGTCCAGAGGAGAATGTGACCTTTTTATAAATTAATTTCATACAATTCCAGGTCACTTTATATGACTGGAGTCTTTAGTATAATATTTTTAAATACCGCACAAATGACCGAAATGACTGGCTCTTTTGACACTGAGAATCCGAGCTCAGTAAAAATGACCTAATCTTGAATCCATCAATAGCCTAGGCGATGCGCTTGTGGCACAAGTCTATCTTGTCTTGTCTTACTTTGTAAAACAATGCTGTTCGCTTAATAGGCCTATTTGGAAGTTAATAAAATATGTTGGTAGCCTACAGCAGACAGAACTAGTCTCTTTTCAGCAGCAGCCATTTGCTTTCCAACCTGTGTTTTTCCACTATTGTAGTAGAAATATTGCGCAATGCCTGTTTTGGCTTCATGCTGTTCACTGACAGATTTACTGTGTGTTCCAGACTGTAGGCTATGTCTTTTTGATTGGGCTACACACAATCCACAGCTAGGCAATTAATAATTTAAAAAAAAAGCTATTGATCATCTGTGGCAAAATGGATATGCCTGCTCCTGGTGTAGTATTCTGAATTAGTTCATTTCTTTCTGAACAGACACCTGTAATTCTAACTTTCGCAAATGTATTTAAATTGTTCAGGGGTGCTGCAGCAGCCCCCTTCCCGCGGTTATGAGGAAATAAATGAAGTGCAACGCTGGCGAGATGAGTTGCAGGCTCATGTCTAGCAGAGCGGAGAGAGATTATAGAAGGTGACTCTTATTCTAGTTCTGTGAGAGATACAGGCATGATTCTCTCTCACCGCAGCTACAGCCATGGGTTGATCTCTAGGCTACGATGTTGCGCAAACCATAAAGCTGGGCTGCCCCAACCTGAATAAATTCTTAGAATATCAGGCAAGTGCTGAAAATCTACACTTTGAAATGAACTCTGATCGCTTTTATTAGAATGTGTTTTTATTAGAGCGTTCCGGCAGGACCCAGCTCAAATGAAGCACTGACTTTATCATAACCTAATGGTAATTTAATTGTCTTGTTTCAAATGAAAGTAATAACAACCAACACTGAGAACATTACCTCTAAACACTCACCATTATGTAGAGAGTGTACATGGACACGCCAGTTTGTCAAAAATATAAAACATGTTTTTAGAGTGCCCTACTGTGTCATGGTTTATTCATGTTCTATTCTTTAACTAGGTCTAAATGGACAGTCTTGACATGGACCTAAAGTACACTTTTTTTAAATATATATTTTTAGCTGTACTATTGAGTCCGGAAGTCATAACAAATGCTAACACTTCAATCGTAGCGTTGTGTCAATCAAGTTAAGACCACACTTTATATAGATTGATGACTTTTTGTGCCATTTGATTCACAATAAGCCCCGATTGATTTCTGGCTTTAATGTTCCAGTCCACAAGATTTAGAGATTCCTCTGTGCTTCATTGAACTGATGCAATTAGGCCCGTAGTTCACCACTGACTATGTCCAAGCCATTTCTCCAGAGACCTGCAGGAGTCGCATCAGTTTACCACCCACCGTCAGCTGGAATCAAAAGTGCTGTAATTATTTGAATACTTTTCTTATAGGTCACGATCAGATGGAAGCAAATATGGCTAGAAATATTGTTACAGATTGCAATAACAAAAAACAAATGGCCACTTCTCTTTTGTCTCTCTCCACAGCCTCTCCAACTTGGTGTCACTGGAACTCAGAGAGAACCTGCTAACGTATTTACCAGAGTAAGTACTTCCCTAGACCCAGTGCATTCAGAAAGTATTCAGACCCCTTTACTTTTTTTTTTTACATTTTGTTACATTACAGCCTTATTGTAAAATGATTTAGATTGAGGGGGGAAAAAACTAACAATCTACACACCATAATGACACCATAATGACATTTCTAAAAACAGGTTTTTAGAAATGTTAGCAAAAAAAAAAAGGCAGCTATTACAGCCTCAAGGTTTCTTGAGTATTACGCTACAAGCCTAACACAACTGTTTTTGGAGAGTTTCTCCCATTTTTCTCTGCAGATCCTCTCATGTGCTCTCAGGTTGGATGGGGAGCATCGCTGCACAGCTCTTTTCAGGTCTCTCCAGAGATGTTCGATGGGGTTCATGTCCGGGCTCTGGCTCAAGGACATTCAGAGACTTATCCCGAAGCCACTCCTGCATTTGTCTTGGCTGTGTGCTTAGGGTCGATGTCCTGTTAGAAGGTGAACCTTTGCCCCAGTCTGAGAACCTGCTCCAGAGTGCTCAGGAGTGTATCAAGGATCTCTCTGTACTTTGCTCCATTCATATTTCCCTCGATCCTGACTAGTCTCCCAGTCCCTGCTGCCGGGAAAAACATCCCCACAGCATGATGATGATGCTGCCACCACCATGATTCACCATAGCGATGGTGCCATGTTTCCTCCAGATGTGACGCTTGGCATTCAGGCCAAAGAGATCAATCATGCCTTTTATCAGACCAGAGAATGCTGTTTCTCATGGTCAGAGTACTTTAGGTGCTTTTTTGGCAAACTCCAAGTGTGCTGTCATGTGTATTTTTACTGTGTAATGGCTTCTGTTTGGCCACAATCATAAACGCCTGATTGTTGGAGGGCTGCAGAGTTGGCTGACCTTATGGAAGGTTCTCTCTTGGTCACCTCCCTGACCAAGGCCCTTCTCCCCTGATTGCTCAGTTTGGCCAGGCGGCCAGCTGTAGGAAGAGTATTGGTGGTTCCAAACTTCTTCAATTTAAGAATGATGGAGGCCACTGTGTTCTTGGACCTTCAATGCTGCAGAATGTTCTTGGTAACCTTCCCCAGATCTGTGCTTCGACACAATCCTGTCTCTGAGCTCTACGGACAGTTATTTCGACCTCATTGCTTGTTTTTTGCTTTGACATGCACTGTCAACTGAGGGACCTTATATAGACAGGTGTGTGCCTTTCCAAATCATGTCCAATCAATTTAATTTACCACAAGTGGATTCCAATCAAGTTGTAGAAACACCTCAAGGATGATCAATGGAAACAGGATGGACCTGAGCTCATTTTCGAGTCTCATAGCAAGGTGTCTGAATAGTAATGTAAATGAGGTATATCTATTTTGTTTTTTTTATTTGCTAAAAATTCGAAAAACCTGTTCGCTTTGTCATTATGGGGTGTTGTGTGTAGATTAATGAGGGGGGAACGTCATTTAAACCATTTTAGAATAAGGCTGTAATGTAAGAAAATGTGGGAAAATTGAAGGGGTCTGAATACTTTCAGAATGCACTGGAAATACTTTGTTCCAGGGCAAATATTAATTGAAGGCACAAGACGACTAGGCCTACTTTTAGTCCGTCAGAGACTGAAATTCTTATTTTGCCCTGCTCCCAACCCCCCCCCAGACATCTGTGTTTCACAAACGCTCTGAGAGTGGCACCCATTCCCCTGAAAAGGGATGTAATGAAGTTGGGTCTGTATGACTACATTACAAGCATGTAGCCAATTAGACTGTAAATGAAGCCGTATGTGTTTCACATGACAGATTATATTTAGACTTTAGAGGTGACGTAGAGCACAGTGTGCTCTTTGGCTGAAGAGACAACTCTTCAATGTTCTACCTGGGTTCTCCCCCGGATTGTGAAACAAGGTGGTGTTGAGTACGGCCGGCAGTGCCCCCCTTTGGATTTACAGATTTTAGCTTTTTTAAACACCTGTAACTTCCATTTCCTGCTATCTAGAGAAACAATGTACCTTTTCTGATGAGAAATAAAGTGAGAAAATATATATTTGTTTTTACATAGTGGGGCCACGCCTCGCTTACATTCTTTGGGGAGAACCCTGTCAATTTATGTTGGCACTAGTCTCTCGCTGACTATCTAACCGTCTCACTGCTTGGTCTATGGCCAATACATTTTCACTCGCACATGGTTAAAGTGAAACCGCAGTGAAACAGACCGAGAAGTAGCTAAAATGTACAGCCATCTGTGTGTGTGGTGAGTTTGGGCCTACACAGTATGTGATGTTTTAGGATATTTCCTACCCCTCTGGTGCATTCCACAGGTCACTATCGCTACTTCACAGACTTGAGGAACTTGACCTGGGGAACAATGAAATTTACAATTTGGTAAGTTTATCTGACTTGTTTGCACGTAACCTTGATCTCGTGGGGAGAACGTTCACACTGAAGTAAACAATGTGCCAAGCTAAACGTGTGTAGAATGGGCAGCACTCACATCTCACAACACTTTTCTTGTTATGTGAAACATTGGGAGTACTGATAGAGATTCCTCCGTCTTGTCATTCTGAAGGGGTAGTGTGACAGGGCCATTTATTTGTGTAGTTTATAGTCTCACAACAATGTCAGGTTTAATGTTTATGCCAAGGTAACTCTGATACGGAGAGACACTTTCTGAGAGATGAACTGAAACCAGATCAGTCTAGGGAATGACCGTTTACACATGGTTGAAATTTTTCCAGTCTTGTTTACATTTGCCTCAGTCACCTGTGTATAATTATTTCCTCACTCTCACGCTCTCGCTATCTCCTCTGCCTCCAAAATACTTCCTCCCACGCAGCCTGAAACAATAGGCTGTCTTGTCAGCTTGAAGAACTTGTGGCTGGACGGAAACCAGTTGGCTGAAATACCTGCAGTAAGATGTTTGCACTAATATATATATATATTTTTAAATGTCTTTAATATTACAGTTGAACGAACTTGTAGAATATGGTTTGATTTCCCAAAAAGTAAAATGCTCCCACCCATTCTAAAACATTGGATGTGCTTAGACTAAATTAATATTGCGACTTGTGTTGATATAACAGTCACGAGATGCACCATTATTGTTAAGGGCTAACACGGACTGGGATATGCATTTATAATTGAAGTGTGTTCAACCCGTAGGAGATAGGCAGCATGAAAAGCCTCCTGTGTCTAGATGTATCGGAGAACAAACTGGAGCACCTTCCAGAAGAGATCGGCGGCCTGGTCTCCCTAACTGACCTGCTGGTGTCTCAGAACCTCATCGATGCTCTGCCAGAGGGCATAGGTCAGGACGCTGTTACACTCTACACCACCATAGTGTCTTTGAGACATGCGTGTGCTGCTTTGCATTTGTGAATGCTGATCCATGCTGATACTGATTGGGTCAAACTGGGATCAACATCAGTGTAAATTGAGCATAAATAGACAGTTAATCTGAACAGATTAAAATATATTGCGTAGTTTTATCAAAAAGGTTAACCACATGGAGTCCACATTTGGTAACAGACCTGACTTATCCCCGGTTGATGTGGCCCTAGGGTACAATAGAATGGAAAATGTAATAATTAAATCCATTTAGCATTATTTGATTTAAAATAGAAATATTTATCATTTTTTTCCCAATAAGAAGACTGAGATGCAAACATTGACATCTGTGGTCATGTTGCATGGAATCACAAAATGTTATGTTTTATTAGACTGTGATACACTGCTCAAAAAAATAAAGGGAACACTTAAACAAGACAATGTAACTCCAAGTCGATCACAGTTCTGTGAAATCATACTGTCCACTTAGGAAGCAACACTCATTGACAATAAATTTCACATGCTGTTGTGTAAATGGAATAGACAACAGGTGGAAATTATAGGCAATTAGCAAGACACCCCCCAATAAAGGAGTGGTTCTGCAGGTGGTGACCAAAGACCACTTCTCAGTTCCTATGCTTCCTGGCTGATGTTTTGGTCACTTTTGAATGCTGGCGGTGCTTTCACTCTAGTGGTAGCATGAGACGGAGTCTACAACCCACACAAGTGGCTCAGGTAGTGCAGCACATCCAGGATGGCACATCAATGCGAGCTGTGGCAAGAAGGTTTGCTGTGTCTGTCAGCGTAGTGTCCAGAGCATGGAGGCGCTACCAGAAGACATCAGGAGACGTGGAGGAGGCCGTAGGAGGGCAACAACCCAGCAGCAGGACCGCTACCTCCGCCTTTGTGCAAGGAGGAGCAGGAGGAGCACTGCCAGAGCACTGCAAAATGACCTCCAGCAGGCCACAAATGTACATGTCTGCTCAAACGGTCAGAAACAGACTCCATGAGGGTGGTATGAGGGCCTGACGTCCACAGGTGAGGGTTGTGCTTACAGCCCAACACCGTGCAGGATGTTTGGCTTGCAAGAGAACACCAAGATTGGCAAATTCGCCACTGGCGCCCTGTGCTCTTCACAGATGAAAGCAGGTTCACACTGAGCACGTGACAGTCTGGAGACGCCGTGGAGAACGTTCTGCTGCCTGCAACATCCTCCAGCATGACCGGTTTGGCGGTGGGTCAGTCATGGTGTGGGGTGGCATTTCTTTGGGGGGCCGCACAGCCCTCCATGTGCTCGCCAGAGGTAGCCTGACTGCCATTAGGTACCGAGATGAGATCCTCAGACCCCTTGTGAGACCATATGCTGATGCGGTTGGCCCTGGGTTCCTCCTAATGCAAGACAATGCTATACCTCATGTGGCTGGAGTGTGTCAGCAGTTCCTGCAAGAGGAAGGCATTGATGCTATGGACTGGCCCGCCCGTTCCCCAGACCTGAATCCAATTGAGCACATCTGGGACATCATGTCTCGCTCCATCCACCAATGCCACGTTGCACCACATACTGTCCAGGAGTTGGCTGATGCTTTAGGCCAGGTCTGGGAGGAGATCCCTCAGAAGACCATCCGCCACCTCATCAGGAGCATGCCCAGGCGTTGTAGGGAGGTCATACAGGCACGTGGAGGCCACACACACACACTACTGAGCCTCATTTTGACTTGTTTTAAGGACATTACATCAAAGTTGAATCAGCCTGTAGTGTGGTTTTCCACTTTAATTTTGAGTGTGACTCCAAATCAGACCTCCATGGGTTGATAGATTTGATTTCCATTGATAATTTTTGTGTGATTTTGTTGTTAGCACATTCAACTATGTAAAGTTTTTAATAAAAATATTCATTCATTCAGATCTAGGATGTGTTATTTTAGTGTTTTCTTTATTTTTTTGGAGCAGTGTATATTGTTTTGTTAGCCATAGGTATTGGTGCCAATTAACTTGTTTTATGAATTCTAATGATTCCCATGCTATCCTGACTACCCTCATGTATATGTCTGCATCACAGTAAGTAAGGCTTTTTGTTTTGCAGGAAAACTAAGGCAACTGTCTATATTGAAAGCAGACCAGAATCGTCTTGCCCAGCTGCCAGAGAGCATTGGCAACTGTGAGAGTCTCACTGAACTGATGCTCACAGAGAACCAGTTACAGGTGTGTTTTTGATAGCATTGTAGTTCCTCATATATACATACTGTTGTGAGGGCAGGTTTGACCCAATTTAAGTAATGACCCAATTACTTTTCTGTTATGTAATCGAAATCTAAAGACAACGGTTTCATCCAACATCAAGAAGTTTAATTTATGTGCTAACAAGGTCAGAACATTGTTCTCTTTAGCTACTGTTGATTTCTACAGTAGTAATTACCCACCTCTGATGGCTGTGCTCTTCTGTCCTTGGAAAGACCTAAGGATCTACAGTACAGCACGACACAATTTAGTTTTCCTTCTGAAGGGATGCATCTCCTTTAATCTTGTAACCTTTGACCTTCATTATGCCCTTAGTCTTCACTTCCTAAGAGGCTAAACATCTAAGTGTGTGCCAGGGACTTATCCTCACTTTGGCACAAACAATTAGATTTGTTTATTTCATCCTGCCAGGAGGACTGTAAGTAATCCCCATGCTGGGCCACATGCCAGTCAAGTGTCACTGCTATACCCATTACTGTATGTGCAAAATGTAGTTATTTCTTACTGGTTGTTTCCCTCTTTAGAGTGTGCCAAGAAGTATTGGAAAACTAAAGAGACTCTCCAACTTCAACTGTGACAGAAACCGATTAGCATCATTACCAAAAGAGGTATGCTATAGTCTTTCCACATGTAGTAGTTTGAAGCAAATAAGCATTGTGAGACTTGTTGAGACTTGTTGCTTCAAAGGGCACCACAGTTCATAGTCTGCTACAGTTCATAGTCTGCTACAGTTCATAGTCTGCTACAGTTCATAGTCTGCTACAGTTCATAGTCTGTCTATTATGGGCTTAGATCATATCTTTATCTTGTAAATGCTTCATGTTACGAGGACATGACTCCTCTTCCTTTGTTTCTTTCTGTGATAAAATAAGGGCTTGTTTAATGGCTCAAAGTTTGACTCCATCTTCCTTTGTGATTTTACCATATTTATCACATTTGTGATGCCGCAGTGAAGTCGCTCCACAGTACATTGATTTACAACACAATCCTTGTATTATATGAAGGAGTGCACTGTTAAGACAAAAAGCAATCTGTCCCCTTGCTGCTGTGAGGTACTTTTTTTAAATTATTTCAAACGGTCACTTTCTCCAATTGACAGAACTTGTTTCCTAGCTCTGCTGTAGAAATACCCCCCCCCCCCCCCCCCCCACACACACACCAGTTTGTCTTCAATGTAGACACAGGAAATTGACTTGTGGGGGGTGGGTTTATGCGTCTGTTCTAAATGTTAGGGAACTGTCTATTTGCATGTAATGCTAAGCTAACCATTTTACCCTAAGCAAAATGCTTGTGCATGCTGTCTGAACATGCTCAGAAAAAGGCTAATGTAAACCTTGATCGCATCTCATTTTGCCTCCATGATTTACCCTGCTGCTCGGATCAATGATGTAAAATCATAGAAGCTTCAGTCATGAGTAAGTGTAATCTGGTTAGTGCATCCCCCAGTAATCACTGTGATTTGCATGCAGAATTTATCTGCACTAGACTTGACCCCTTCTGATTTTAGTGGGGATTGTGAAATGCTAATCCTCACACCTGCTAACCAGGAAATCCAGTTTCTGTGAACTGAATCTCATTCAGTAGAAGCATACAGAATGCCACTGTGGTACTATGCAGACCAATGTCGATTATCAAATTGACCTGGAGAACTCTGTCACAAAGGCCATCTCCCGCTGTGACTGTCTTCACCTAAGACATGGCTGTGCCACTCATCATTCCTGGCATGTGACTGTCTATACAGTAGCAGCTGCATGATTTTAGCTCCTAGGCTGGTGGCATGCTATCTTTTGTTTCCAGGAGATTCGAGCGCAGACAGCAAACACACTGTTTTTCCCAGACAAAACATGCAGCCCCCCCCCCCCATCCATTTCTTTTCTATTATCTTCTGCAGTGCTCTGGTGTGTTCAGCTACGGTTTATTCTCCAAGTGCTGTGTTTATTCTAGCCTCTTGTCTGTTGGAGAGAAAGCAAGCTCCCTCTGGTTAAATCTTTATCTGAAAGGCCCTTTAGTGATTGTACAATGCCACTGTGTCTCAGTCACGCAAACAGTTCAGTGTGTGAGTCCACAGCACTTGGCCCAGATAATGAATTGATAGTGTCATTGTTTTATTGTCTCAAACCGTGAATGCTGCATGACGTTTCTAATGTTAACTGTAGTCCTGGTACCAGACAAGCACTTGTTTACCACAATACCGTGGTGTTAGGTATGTGGTTGATTTTTAAATCAATATTTATGACTCATTGATAATTGGCTCAAAGTATCAAAGGCTGATATTTGCTTATTTCCATTTTAATGCAAATATTTTAACAATATTCATATTTACTTAGGAAGATATCCATAGACAAACAATGTATCTGGTATTGATGTTTGAGCGTAGGCCCATGCATGTTGTCCTTTGTATAGCCTACTTCTGAGGTAATAGCTAGACTTTGAGTAGTCTCCTTTGTAGCCTACTAACTGGGATTCCTGTTGGTATTTGGACTTCTCTTCTTCCCTCGTCGTGAACTCTTATTCACTCCAGTGAGGGCTTCAGTTTAGCCAGATCCTTTTAACATGATGAGACTCCATTACTGTATTTGGTTCCTGTTCAAGTCTGTCTGGCCACTGACTGATTTAGTTAGTAGATTAGTCTTACTACAGACCTTTAGCTGGCCCATCAGGTCCCTACTTTAACACACTAGTAATTGCAGCTAATTTTAGCTCCTAATCTGCCAAACACCTTAGCCGTTCAATACATTTTAGTTATTTAGCAGACAGACACCCTTATCCAGAGCAACTTTCCTATTTTTAATTTTTATACTAGTCCCCTGTGGGAATCAAACCCACAATCCTGGCATTGCGAGTGCCATGCTCTACCAACTAAGCCACACAGGATTTTAAATATGCCCATTTCTATGGCAAAGCTCTCAAATGCTCTGAATGGTTTACCTTTCTATGCCCATTACACTAAATGGATATTTTGAACAATGAAGGTATACACACACTCACACCATATTTTTCTGTGGTTTTGTAATGGTAAAGTAAAAATGTAATTTAGATTTTTTTTATTTTACATAAATTGGTCTAACCAAAGCTTTTTCCCTCTTCCTCCCTGCAAGATGTCGGTGTGCCTCAGAACACGGAACAAATATGCAATTGTGTGGGTGAACTAAAGGCACTGTTTTCACGTCTTGCTTGTATGTCTTTCCTACCCAAATGAAGATTGGAGGTTGCATTAGCCTGAATGTCTTCTGTGTACGAGAGAACAGGCTTACAAGGATTCCCTCTGAGATCTCTCAGGCCTCAGAGCTGCATGTGTTTGATGTCTCCGGAAATAGGTAGGCTACATTAACATTCAATGCCACTTTATTAACCTTTTTAATCATATACAATAGTCACATTTGAATATACACCAGACCCAGTAAAGCTTTTAGATGTGACTGGTGCTCACAATAAATCATAATATTTGACACCAATAGACTTGTTCTTAGCTGTCCACAAATCAATCAGGTTCACAAAACATTTTGCAATATTCTTCTGAAGCCTGTCCATACCATGTCATCTCTCTCCAGACTGCTCCACCTACCCATTTCTCTGACTGCGCTGCGACTCAAGGCACTGTGGCTGTCAGAGAACCAGTCGCAGCCTCTGCTCACCTTCCAGAATGACATAGACCCAGAGTCTGGGGAAAAGGTGCTCACCTGTGTTCTCCTGCCCCAGCAGCCTTCAGAACCAGAGAGTAAAGGTAAGGTCTTCTCGTGGTCTTCCAACTCAGTAGCCTTGTGGTTTGTGTCCGCCCTGAGATTGGAAAGTTTGGAGTTCGATCCCTGGACGAGTCACCAAAGACCTGTGAAAAATGTGACCTGATGTGTATCTGCTTGGCACTCAGCATTAAGGAGGTAGATTAGGGGTAAAGCCTGCTATAGACAGGGGTCCTGTCCAGGGGGTGTACTTGTACATATAGCTGCCTTAGGCTCCTGTTTCTGAAGCCCATCTCCCATGAGTCTTTCCACCTCGCACAATCCAAGGCTCGTGCAAGATTACTTACCCTCGGTCTGTCTGGGTTTTCCGTGCATCGGCAGGACAGAGCAGCTACATCTGGTAAGACGAGGGGCGGGGGTGTGGGTCTTTTTTGTCAATAACAGCTAGTGCGCAATGTCTAATATTAAAGAAGTCTTGAGGTATTGCTCACCTGAGGTAGAGTACCTCATGATAAGCTGTAACAAGAGTTCTTATATAAACTCAGCAAAAAAGGAAACGTCCTCTCACTGTCAGCTACGTTTATTTTCAGCAAACTTCATGTGTAACTATTTGTATGAACATAACAAGATTCAACAACTGAGACATAAACTAAACAAGTTACAGACATGTGACTAACAGAAATGGAATAATGTGTTACTGAACAAAGCAGGGGTCAAAAGTAACAGTCAGTATCTGGTGTGGCCACCAGCTGCAAAGTGAGTACTGCAGTGCATCTCCTCCTCATGGACTGAACCAAATGTGCCAGTTCTTGCTGTGAGATGTTACTTTACTCTTCCACCAAGGCACCTGCAAGTTCCCGGACATTTCTGGGGGGGAATGGCCCGAGCCCTCCGATCCAACAGGTCCCAGACGTGCGCAATGGGAATGAGATCCGGGCTCTTCACTGGTCATGGCAGAACACTGACATTTTTGTCTTGAAGGAAATCACGCACAGAACGAGCAGTATGGCTGGTGGCATTGTCATGCTGCAGGGTTATGGATAAACCTGCAGGAAGGGTACCACATGAGGGAGGAGCATGTCTTCCCTGTAACGCACAGCTTTGAGATTGCCTGCAATGACGACAAGCTCAGGCCGATTATGCTGTGACACACCGCCCCAGACCATGACGGACCCTCCACCTCCAAATCAATCCCGCTCCAGAGTACAGGCCTCGGTGTAACGCTCATTCCTTCGTTCCATAAACGCGAATCCGACCATCAACCCTGGTGAGACAAAACTGCGACTCGTCAGTGAGCACTTTTTGCCAGTCCTGTCTGGTCCAACGACAGTGGGTTTGTGTCTATAGGTGACGTTGTTGCCGGTGATGTCTGGTGAGGACCTGCCTTACAACTGGTCTACAAGCCCTCAGTCCAGCCTCTCTCAGCCTATTGCAGACAGTCTGAGCACTGATGGAGGGATTCTGCATTCCTGGTGTAACTTGGGCAGTTGTTGCCATGGTGTGATGTTCGGATGTACCAACCCTGTGCAGGTGTTGTTACACATGGTCTGCCACGGCGAGGATGATCAGCTGTCCATCCTGTCTCTCTCTGTAGCGCTGTCTTAGGCGCCTCACAGTACGGACATTTCAATCTATTGCCCTGGCCACATCTGCAGTCCTCATGCCTTGCAGCATGCCTAAGCACGTTCACAAAGATGAGCAGGGACGCTGGGCATCTTTCTTTTGGTGTTTTTCAAAGTCAGTCGATAGGCCTTTTTTAGTGTCCTAAGTTTTCATAACTATGACCTTAATTGCCTACCATCTGTAAGCTGTTAGGTCTTAACGACCGTTCCACAGGTGCATGTTCATTAATTGTTCACGGTTCATTGAACAAGCATGGGAAACAGTGTTTAAACCCTTTACAATGAAGATCTGTCAAGTTATATGGATTTTACGAATTATCTTTGAAAGACCGGTTCCTGAAAAAGGGATGTTTTTATTTTTGCTGAGTTTATATTCGTAGCTGTCTATTTAACACAACAAACCGATGCTGGCACTAAGACGGCACTCAATGAGCTGGATAAGGTTGTAAAGCAAACAAAATGCTCATCCAGAAGTGGCGCTCCTAGTGGCCGGGGACTTTAATGCAGGCAATCTTAAATCCGTTTTACCTAATTTCTACCAGCATGTCACATGTGCAACCAGAGGAGAAAAAAAAACAACCTCTAGATCACCTTTACTCCACACACACAGAGACGCATACAAAGCTCTCCTTCCCTTGGCAAATCTGACCATAATTCTATTCTCGGGATTCCTGCTTACAAGCAAAAACTAAAGCAGGAAGTACCAGTTACTCGCTCAATACAGAAGTGCTACGCTACAGGACTGTTTTGCTAGCACACTACGTATGTACGTCAGGCACAGGTGATGTTTATCTTTTTATACATGCATATAGTATATAGTTGTATATGTGTACTTTTATTATATATATGTATATGTGTGTATATGTATGTATTTATGTGTATGTATTTAGGTTTGTTCATGTATGGTTAGTATGAGTATTCATACTCAATTTACCTCACATGAAGTATGCCTATTGGTCGTAGTATGGCTATGGTTAGTATGCCAAAAGTTTATGGATGTCGTACTACAGTCAACAAAATATAAAGTATACGAGCAGTGGCCACTGTTTCCTTGCTTTTTAGGCCCCAAAAGGCAATTCTTTAGATTTGAAGAAAATGGTGGAAAATATACAACCAAAGTCTGAGAGCGGATACAAATTCTTAGCTTTAGCTATGTTCTGCAATGTAATAAAGACTTTTCAAATAAGTTACGTTATAAGTTATGTTGGCTGACAATTTGTTAGCTATGCTAACCTTACGAACAGCAAAGCATAATAAAAACCGAGCGGCTCGATTCGGTCTTATGTAGCAAAATATTATTGTTTTTTAAAAGATTTTTGTTGTTGCATTGAATAAAAGTAGAGACTCTGCGCTTAACTGGTATCATACACTACAGTTGAGGAACAATGGGGAAGTAATTCTGCTTTGTAAGTTGATAAACTTGTAACCTCACTTGAGAAAATGGCCCTCGAATGTTTTGGTAAACCTACTGGGAAGTTCTGCTTTGTCTATACCCATTCAACATTGTTCACACCCTCTTATGACTTAGCCCCACCCATCTTTTTAAGGAGTCGCATGTGAGGCCATGTACTAAACAACCAAAGATCTCAAGACTAAAGGCTGGTTTACACTATGACAGTTGCACCGACGACATTAACATTCTATTGTCGTCCAACAAACTTGTAGTTATGAAAAAGAATCAACACAAACTACAGGCTGCATATCAGCAAAATAGCGTAACTAGTGTATTTGAACACCATTTAAATGCACCTGTTTTAAAAATGTACTTAGTATTTCAATACAGAAAACCAAGCAACTAAAAGCAACATTCTAAACAATGTTTTAGTTTGTTTTTGGCTTGTTAGCTGAATAATGACCAGATCATATAGCCGACAACTTTATATAATTTGTCTTAATTAAAAAAAAAATATATATATACCACACACACACACACACACACACACGGTTGGAGTCATTAACTTGTTTTTCAACCACTCCAAGTTTCTTGTTAACAAATTATAGTTTTGGCAAATCTGTTTTGACATCTACTTTGTGCATGACAAGTAATTTTTCCAACAATTGTTTAGACAGATTATTTCACTTATAATTCACTGTCACAAATCCAGTGGGTCAGAAGTTTACATACACTAAGTTGACTGTGCCATTAAACAGCTTGGAAAATTCCAGAAAATGGTACCTGTGGATGTATTTCAAGGCCTACCTTCAAACTCAGTGCCTCTTTGCTTGACATCATGGGAAAATCAAAAGAAATCAGCCAAGACCCCAGCAAAGAAATTGTAGACCTCCAAGTCTACTTCATCCTTGGGAGCAATTTCCAAACGCCTGAAGGTACCACCTTCATCTGTACAAACAACAGTACGCAATTATAAACACCACTGTGGTGAGGAAAGTGCAAATCAATCCCAGAACAACAGCAAAGGACCTGTTGAAGATGCTGGAGGAAACGGGTACAAAAGTATCTATAGCCACAGTAAAATGAGTCCTATATCAACATAACCTGAAAGGACCCTCGGCAAGGAAGAAGCCACAGCTCCAAAACCGCCATTAAAAAAGCCAGACTACGGGTTGCAACTGCACATGGACAAAGATCATACTTTTTGGAGAAATGTCCTCTGGTCTGATGAACGTAAAATAGAACTGTTTGGCCATAATGACCATCATTATGTTTGGAGCGATAGGGGGAGGCTTGCAAGCCAAAGAATACCATCCTAACCGTGAAGAATGGGGGTGGCAGCATCATGTTGTGGGGGTGCTTTGCTGCAGGAGGGCTGGTGCACTTCACAAAATAGATGGCATCATGAGGTAGGTAAATTATATGGATATATTGAATCAACATCTCAAGACATCAGTCAGGAAGTTAAAGCTTGGTCGCAAATGGGGTCTTCCAAATGGACAATTACCCCCAAGCATACTTCCGAAGTTGTGGTAAAATGGCTTAAGGACAACAAAGTCAGGGTATTGGAGTGGCCATCACCTCAATCCCATTGAACATTTGTGGGCAAAACTGAAAAAGTGTGTGCGAGCAAGGAGGCCTACAAACCTGACTCAGTTACACCAGCTCTGTCAGGAGGAATGGGCCAAAATTCACCCAACTTATTGTGGAAGGCTTGTGGAAGGCTACCCAACATATTTGACCCAAGTTAAACAATTTAAAGGCAATACACTCAATTAGTATTTGGTAGTATGTAAACTTCTGACCCACTGGGAATGGGATGAAATAAATAAAAGCTGAAATAAATCATTCTCTCTACTATTATTTTGATATTTCACATTTTTAAAATAAAGTGGTGCTCCTAACTAACCTAAGACAGGGAATTTTTCCTAGGATTAAATGTCAGGGATTGTGATAAACTGAGTTTAAATTTATAAAGTGTATGTAAACTTCAGACTTTAACTGTGTGTGTGTATATATATATATATATATATATATATACACACACATTATATGTGTATTTATGAATGATCTATTTTACCCTCCTTTTTTCTCCCCGATTTCGATCTTTTATTGCTTCCTGAGCCAGCTGGGGAGCTGCAGCGAAGGTAGAGGCATGCGTCTTCTGAAACATGACCTGCCAAACCGCGTTTCTTAACACCCTCCCACTTAACCCAGAAGTCAAAAATCAAATCAAATACACATGGTTAGCAGATGTTGATGTGAGAGTAGCGAAATGCTTGTGCTTCTCGTTCCTACCGTGCAGTAATATCTAACAAGTAATCTAACAATTTCACAACCACCTTAAACACACAAGTGTAAAGGAATGAATATGTTCATATAAATAACTGGATGAGCGATGGCTGTGCGGCATAGGCAAGTTGCAGTAGATGGTATAGAGTACAGTATATACATGTGAGATGAGTAATGTAGGGTATATAAACATTATCATTGTTTAAAGTGACTTGTGATACATTTATTACATCCAATTTAATTATTGAGTTGTACTTTTTTGGGGATTAAAGTAGGTTCTGGTGGTGCTTTTTCTCCCAAATTTTGTGGTATCCAATTGTTAGTAGTTATCTTGTCTCATCGCTACAACTCCTGTACGGGCTCGGGAGAGACGAAGGTCGAAAGCCATGCGTCCTCAGAAACACAACCCAACCAAGCCGCACTGCTTCTTAACACCGCGCGCCTCCAACCCGTAAGGCAGCCGCACCAATGTGTCAGAGGAAACACCATGCACCTGGATACCTTGGTTGGCGCGCACTGCGCCCGGCCTGCCACAGGAGTCGCTGGTGCGCGATGAGACAAGGATATCCCTACCATCAAAACTCTTCCTAACCCGGACGACGCTAGGCCAATTGTGCGTCACCCCACGGACCTCCCGGTCGTGGCCGGCTGCGACACAGCCTGGGCGCCAACCCAGAGTCTCTGTAACTGAGCTCTACCTGTAACTGTACTGGATCTGGGCATATGCTCTAACCCCCTCCCACTCGAGGGCCAGGCCTGCTCCTTTGCTGTTTTTTTGTTTTTTTTTAATTTATTTATTTTTTACTCCAGTGGATTGGATAGCTAAAGAGGCTTAACTCCTGACTGGCCTGCAGCCATTAAAAGCCTGCTGGGTGAGGTGAAGCAAGGAGAGGCTTGCTCGCTCACTCAGCTGAGTCCTGGAATAATCTAGGCCTGATCCAATTGTTGATTGGATAAAAAATAAAATCTAACTCCACAACCTGGTTGCAGGACCCATATGTCATGTTTCTGATTTGATTCATTGAATTACTACAGTGTGTGCTCCTTGTTATGACCATCCTCCTTTAGTAATCCCTGATTTATCTCGGAATGAGAGGACTAAGTTTTTATGTTCATTTCTGTAACCCTTTGTTCATTTGCTGAGCAGCAGATGAGGATCTAAGACTTTGAAGGTCAAGTCTGTGAGCTTGAGTTGGGGGGGTGGGGGGTTAGCTTTCAGCTTGTGACTAAACTGGGATTTGAAACTTATCTACCCGCTTCCAAGCTCTCATTTATGAGCATTGTCACAAGCTGCACAAACTCTCAGCACTGTGTCATGGGACAGCTCCTCTTCGCTGACATGATTGAGAGAACCCAATCTGTTGCAGAATGAGAACACGTCATACTAAACGTATACATTTGAATCTGTTGAATTAAGGCTACCATTGTCCGTATGTGGTAGTTTTCACAGGCCTTTCATGCATGCATTTAAGCATAATTTTGAAAAGCAAATTATTGCTTAAGATGTAAATTATTAATTTCCTCTCACAACATATCTAATGTATCCTGTTTTAGGCTCAGACAACCTTGCTCGCTGTGGTGCTCTGGAGAGCCTGGTGAATGACATGGTGGATGACACCTGGGGTGACAAGGCCATGAAGAGGATCAGTGCCATCCACTTCCTGGATGAAGACGATGACGAGGATGATGAAAAGGTGAGAGGAAGGACGAGAAGTGTGTGTGTAGAGGAGCGTGTGAAGGTGAATGACAGGAGGCGATGGGGTAGAAAAGACAGAGGTCGTTTGAAACGTCATAACTGTCAAAAGGGTCGTTTGAAAATTCAAAACTGTCACCACTCATGGGTCGTTTGAAATGTCAAAACTGGCGGGGCGCCAATCACTAAACAAAGAAAGAGATGCCGCTTGCATTAATGTTCAACTAATATAAAGCTATAGTCATTGAGTCCCTTAACTGGTTGAAAACTACATTTCATCTTTTAGATCTTTTGAATTATGTCCAAGTGTACACTGAGTATACAAAACATTAAGAACAGCTGCTCTTTCCATGACAGCCTGACCTGGTGAATCCAAATAAAATCTATTATTCCTTATTGATGTCACTTGTTAAATCCACTTAATCAGTGTAGCTGAAGGGGGGGGGGGGTGTTATATAACGATTTCAGACTTTTGATTGTGTATGTGTGCTATTCAGAGGGTGAAAGGTCAAGACAAAATATTTATGGGGCTTTGAACGGGGTACGGTAGTAGGTGCCAGGCATGCTGGTTTGTGTCAAGAACTGCAATTCTCCTGGGTTTTTCACGCTCAACAATTTCCCGTGTGTATCAAGAATGGGCTGCCATCCAAAGGACATCCAGCCAACTTGACACATCTTTGGGAAGCAATAGTCAACATGGGCAGCATCCCTGTGGAACGCTTTAGACACCTTGTAGAGTCCATGCCCCTAAACATTTAGGGCAAAAAATAACATATACAGTGCCTTCGGAAAATACTCAGACTGCTAGACTTATTCCACATTTTGTTACGTTACAGCCTTATTCTAAAATTGAATAAAGAAATACAAATCCTCAAATCTACACACACTACCCCATCATGACAAAGAAAAACAGGTTTTCAGAAATTTTTGCAAATGTATTTAAAATCATAACCATTCAGACCCTTTGCCATGAGACTCGAAATTGAGCACAGGTGCAACCTGTTTCCATTGATCATCCTTCAGATGTTTCTACAACTTGATTAACTTGTGGTAAATTCAATTGATTGGACATGATTTGGGAAGAAACACACCTGTCTATATAAGGTCCCACAGTTGACAGTGCATGTCAGAGAAAAAACCAAGCCATGAAGTCAAAGGAATTGTCCGTAGAGCTCAGATACAGGATTGTGTCGAAGCACAGATCTAGGGAAGGGGGTGGCAAAACATTTCTGCAGCATTGAAGATCCTCAAGATCAGAGGCCTCATCCTTAAATGGAATAAGTTTGGAATCACCAAGACTCTTCCTAGAGCTGGACGTCCGGCCAATTCCCTTCTTGCTTGACGGTACTGTCGCTGCTGTGCCAGGTCCTTGGCAATGAATTCCCGTTCCTGTAGAGCTCTACGGGCCTGCACATCCAATAGGTGACATCCTTCATCAGCCTGTCGTTCTTCCTGGAGACCCCTTTTCCGTCCCAAAGCAGTTTCCGGTCCTTGGCTCAGAGGGGCTGGTTGATGGCTGACACGTACAGTTGATCCATCAACACTTTGAGCTCTGGTGGACTTGCCCTTTGATGTCGGAAACTCAACCACATAATCCTTAAAATAACCAAGTTGCTTGCCTTGTTCTTCTGGTGCTGCTGGTGGTTGAGGATGAAGCCTTTGTTGCTTTAGGCTTAGCTCCTAGATCTTTTCTTTGTTCCAAGACCTTTCCCTCAGCTGCTCTTTCCTCCTCTCTCCTTCCTTCCAGTGGAGACAATTCTTCCTTCTCCTCATCCATTTCCTTTTCACCTGTCTTTGGTTCAGTCATCAATCGGCTCGAAAGATTAGTGGAATCTGTGTGGGTAGCTGGACAGGTAGGATGACTGACAGTAAAGGTGAACAGGTGGTCACGTGTCAGGTGACACAGGAATGGATGAACCTGAGGCAGGAATTCCTTTAACCATAAAGTGGTATATTTACTGAGTAGTCTGTGCTGCATCACAAAGGAAACAGAATAACAGGTATCCAATCAAATCCATAATCACACATAACAATCATTCATTATTAACATAATTAGGGGATTCAGCAATCCAGGTCATTAAGTCAATAGGAATCATCCTAGAGTCATTTAGGCTTTTAACTATTTATCATGATCATGAGAAGAATGAATAACCGATCACTGTTTGTATTAATCTATAATCCCCATTTAGTTTATCAGAATCGATCAGTTCAGCAAACAATGACGTTTCATATTTCTCCCTTTCAAGTGTCTTCATGTGTACATGTAATTTCATTACATATGAAACCATATATCGATGGCATAATTGGCCTGTGATGATCCGTAGGGCCGTGATCATTGACCATTCACATTACACAATAGGTTTGAAGCGTGCGCTCCAAGCCGCGCTCATAACTATAAACAATAACTGATGTAGATTGAGGATTTATTTTTATGTAATCCATTTTAGAATAAGGCTGTAATGTAACAAAATGTGAGAAAAAAATCAAGGGGTCTGAATACTTTCCAAATGCACTGTAATGCACGGCAAAATGAGATATCTGTTGTAGAATCTGGCAGTCTTTCTGTTTCTCTTCACTGTTCCTCTGTCTCCTCCCTACAGGGAAGGCTGATGCGACAAGCCACTCCTCACCCAGGTGAGTTAAAGACTATGAAGAAAGCGGTGGAGAACCTCCGCAACGACCTGAACGCTGCCAAAGCTCTGGATTCCAACAAAAACGAGGTCAATAACACTACAGTCACCACGTCTGTGTGACTTCTACCTCAGAAACATCTCCTGTGTCTCTCGCCATGTTCTTCTGCACCACCACCAGAACCTACTTTAATCCCACAAACCCCTCCTGCGGCCTCCCTACCTAGCCCTCCTGCGGCCTCCCTACCTAGCCCTCCTGCGGCCTCCCTACCTAGCCCTCCTGCGGCCTCCCTACCTAGCCCTCCTGCGGCTCAACCCTGGGACTCTGCTGTGATCCTTTTGTCCAGTACCTTACTTCATCTCCAATACACACCATGGTATCTGGCTCAGACTACCAGGGCCCATGTGCCTTTTCAAACTGTTGTGCTATATTTTTTAACATAGCAATAATCTGCATAGGTGTGGTCCTTTTCAAAGACATTTGAAAAATGTTGCTTTTTAAAGATTTATTTCTACATTTCTTTGTAAATGGACAATAGGTAGTTGCACTACTGTAAGTCTTTAGTATGTTAAATATTGTTGACATCTTCATAAATATTATATTTGTTTTATTTTTTAGAACACTGGGTGAATATTTTTTTTTCGAAAATTTCGGGATACTTGACCAACTGATTTAAGGATTACTGTATAGTCATTTTGTGAATATTGATAATTTTATACTTTTTGGCAGCTCAGATGGTGTAAATTAAAACAATGTATAGCAAGTTTCTTAATCTATGGCAGAATTGTTCTAAACGTTATTACTTTGTATGTATTTTATTTCCTTTTAAGTAAAGAAATGAACAAAAATGCAGTTGCTAATGTCTTATCGTAATTGACTTTGGATGGATAGACGGCCTCGACTCTTTTCTATGCCATTGTTTAACTTCTTAATCAAATCCTAAACAAATTTTGATATAGACATGTTTTGTAATTAAGGGCTAGTACAGTGAGCAACGTGTACCTTAACCACAACAGATTGAGTGGAAGTGACAGGGCTGTCTTACTTTCTTTTATTGCGCTTCACTGCTTTGAAATGTTTTCTTAAGTAGATACTGGGCGGCAGGTAGCGTAGCGGTTAAGTGTTGGGCCAGTAACCGAAGGGTTGCTGATTTGAATCCCTGAGTCGACTAAGGAACAAACAAAATCGGTGACCTTGAGCAAGGCACTTAACCCTAATTGGTCCTCTAAGTCACTCTGGATAAGAGCATCTGCTCAATGACTAAAATGTAAATACTTTATCAGAAACTGCAGAATTTTTCAATGTCTATTTCTCTTTTAACACATGTGCATTGGACTTTCAATGGCCAATTTCATTTCACGCAAAAGGAAATGAGGACCATGGTGGAATCGTTTGGAAAATGCAGTTTAAGCATGAACTCATGCACTTAGTTTTTTTGTCTTAATAAAAACAATTTGTTGTTCAAATGGTATACGATAACAATGATTTAAGTTTTCTGTTGTATTACCAGGAGGAACATTTGTTTTATCTTTATTTATACATTATTTTCTTTAGTTATCAAGCTGCACATAAACACAATCTCAAATAGGCACGGACACTGAGCCTACAGATTTGGATGCCTTTTACCCACTGATAAAATTAAAGGGGTTTAAAACTAAACATGATTCGTTATTTCTTAAACACGTTTTCTGTTGTCCGTTAGCCCTTTCTAGGTTTTCACCCTGTCAAATCATAAACGCCATGCAATAAAATGTGTATTTGCCGTTAATTGGATTAGGTTACACTTTAAAGGAAATCGCTCCTACTTTGTTTTGTCATCGCCCATTTGATAAGTACTCATCAGGGTGGTCACTGATAATATCAGTACTTTCCCCTCACCCATTATTCTCCTGTTCTGTCTTATTGCATGATGTGTGTGTGTCAGTGTGTATACAATGCATTTGGAATGCATTCCGAGCCCTTGACTTTTTCCACATTTTGTTACGTTACAGCCTTATTCAAAAATGTATTACATTTTTTCCCCTCATCAATGACCGCAAAAACAGGTTTTTAGAAATGTTTGCAAATGTAGAACAGAAACCTTATTTACATAAATATTCAGACCCTTTGCTATGAGACTTGAAATTGAGCTCCGGTGCATCCTGTTTCCATCCACTTGTGGTAAATTCAATTGATTGGAAATGTTTTGGAAAGGCACACACCTGTCAATATAAGGTCCCACAGTTGACAGTGCATGTCAGCGCAAAAACAAAGCCATGAAGTTGAAGGAATTGTCCATAGAGCTCCGAGACAGGATTGTGTCTAGACACAGATCTGGGGAAGGGTACCAAAAAATGTTTGCAGCATTGAAGGTCCCCAAGAACACAGTGGCCTCCATCATTCTTAAGTGGAAAAAGTTTGGAACCACCAAAACTCCTAGCGCTGGCCACCCGGCCAAACTGGGCAATCGGGGGATAAGGGCCTTGGTCAGTGAGGTGACCAAGAACCCGATGGGCTCTCTGACAGAGTTCCTCTGTGGAGATGGGAGTACCTTTCAGAAGGACAACCGTCTCTGCAGCAGTCAACCAATCAGGCCTTTATGATAGGGTGGCCAGGCGCAAGCCATTCCTCAGTAAAAGGCACATGACAGCCCGTTTGGAGTTCGCCAAAAGGCACCTAAAGGACTCAGACCATGAGAGACATTATTCTCTGGTCTGATGAAAGCAAAATTGAACTACTTGGCCTGAATGCCAAGTGTCATGTCTGGTAGAAATCTGGCACCATCCCTATGTGAAGCATGGTGGTGGCAGCATCATGTTGTGGGGATGTTTTTCAGCAGCAGGGACTGGGAGACTAGTCAGGATCGAGTGAAAGATGAACAAAGCAAAGTAGGGAGAGATCCTTGATGAAAACCTGTTCCAGAGCGCTCAGGACCTCAGATTGGGGAAAAGGTTAACCTTCCTACAGGGCAACGACTAAGCACACAGCCATGACAACGCAGGAGTGGTTTCGGGACAAGTTTCTGTATGTCCTTGAGTGGCCCAGCTGGAGCCCAGACGTGAATACGTTCAAACATCTCTGGAGAGACCTGAAAATAGCTGTGCACAATTTATTTTTTTACTGTTTTTGCTTCGTAATTATGGGGTATTGTGTGTATATTGAGAAAAAACAATTGAATCAATTTTAGAACAAGGCTGTAATGTAACAAACTGTGGAAAAAGTCACGGGGTCTGAATTCTTTCCAAATGCACTGTAGTATAAAACACCCCACCTGTCTTCAATGGAGAGGATAGGTATGCACTTTTAATAGCCTTCTTCACAACAATTGAACCGCTCTCCTTGAAGTTCTTGATGATCTGATAAATGAGTGATTTAGGTGCAATATTACTGGCAGCAATATCCTTGACTGTAAAGCCCTTTTTGTGCAAAGCAATGATGACGGCACGTTTTTCCTTGCAGGTAACCATGGTTGACAGAGGAAGAACAATGATTCCAAGGCCCACCCTCCTTTTGAAGCTTCTAGTCTGTTATTCAAACTCAATCAGCATGACATAGTGATCTCCAGCCTTGTCCTCGTCAACACTCACACTTGTGTTAACGAGAGAATCGCTGACATGATGTCAGCTGGTCCTTTTGTGGCAGGGCTGAAATGCAGTGGAAATGTTTTTCGGGGATTCAGTTCATTTGCTTGGCAAAGAGGGACTTTGCAATTTATTGCATTTTGTCTGATCACTCTTCATAACATTCTGGAGTATATGCAAGTTGACCTCATACAAACTGAGGCAGCAGACTTTGTGAAAATTAATGTTTGTGTCATTCTCAAAACTTCTGGCCATGACTGTACATCCCTGGTACTGTTTGAATGATTTTCAATTATGTCACCCTGGTTCTGAAGTGGTCTGGTCCTTTGTAGATAACCAATGGAATTGTGTAGCTTACTACTTTTCCTTCTCATCCATTTTGTAAAGGAAGTGTGTACATCTCCCAAAGGAACTTTCTCTCTGATATCTTCATTCCTGGAAAGGCGGTGCTCCTCACCATTTCCTGCCGTGCCAGTAGACTTCTAATTTATTCAGTCATTTAGACTGCTCCACTATCTCCTTGGGCAGAACATTGGCAATGGTGAACATGTTGCTTTGCCTCTGAAACCTCTCGGAAATTAAATACAATAATTTCTGATAAATATGTGAAGGCTTGGGGCTGTCGTGACTAGCACTAAATTGCATGAGCATGCAGTTATCAGGTGGACTTAACAAGAATGCAAAAATTAATTTGGACTGGGAAACAAAGTGAGCATTCATCCAAAGTGAATACTGATATACCGTCTGGTAATAAGATGGGTTTAGCATCTGCAGATCATTTCACAAGATCTCATACTAATTATTTCTGAAAACAAGACCGATATACTGTACTGCTAAATGACATCATATTCCTCTTCAGGCATTATTGCGTACATACTGAGTTCATGGTACTGAGGTTCCATGGACCACTTTCATCCTTCAGAAAGACATATTTGATTGGAGCATTATAAGGGACAATGCTGTAGTGGTACATTTGATGTAGATCATAATCCAATGTAAATTATTGTTGCATAACAATACATAATCTAACAATTCACTTTTCTGGGTTAAATTGTTGTTTAGGTAATGTGCATCAAGATTCACCCTGGCTTTGTATTCTTATTGTGCAATAACTGGTGGGTTTATATATTTTTGAAGAGCAATTGGAATGCACAATATGAAACAGATTTTTGGCCCGCACACATTTCTGCTTATGAATTTAAGAATAAGATAAGATAAGAAAACGCAGCTTGTAAGCATGCTCTCAGAGCGAATTGTTGCTGTAAGGTATGTACAAATGTTTCATTTGTTAAGGTGCCTTCCCTAGTCTAGAACTGTGCACTAGTCAATTTAAAATGAGATGACAAAAAAAGAGAGACAATTTAAAAGGAGATTAATTTCTCGATTTAACCATGAAGTGTAATATCAATGAGCAAATTCAGCTCCGATTCACAATTGTACTGCAATCGGCAAACATTGTAGACTTGAGTAATCATAACGTCGGTAGCTATGCGGGATCTTTTCTGACTCCAGGGGTATAGAAATGCTCAGGCTAACGCGTCCTCCAGTCGCAGCAGTAGCCACAACTGGCCTGCGCAGGGTGGCAGCCTCCAAGAAGCTCCTGCATGGGGGCCTCAACCTGTTCCCCGTCTACGACAGTGTGAGGGGACTTCAGTCCAGAGAAGGATGCTGAGCAGATGGAAGAACAGCTTGAAGACGTGAGCCTGCTCTTCTGTTTAACTTATCTGTCTTGCTTTACTTAGCATTGATGTCTCACTTTTACTATGTCCCATGCATTGGGTGTTTTTCTTTCTTTTTCAATCAACCAACAAAGCACATTCCACTTTCACTGATGTGACAGACTTAAAAATAAAAAATAATTTAAAATAAATGTAAAAACAGAACCTTGCAGCAGCACTATCAAGATTCTTAGTAGCTTTTTCCAGCCTTATTTGCTTGTTGTCTCAGCTAATTTATTTTTTACAGCACCTTACACAACATGTGCTCATTTCCCTAATCACCCCATTCACTCTGTCCAATTTGAAATATAGTTGAGCAGTGGAGACCAGAGTCTCTCAAACTTGGGCTGTCTCTTGCGGAGGTCATAAGTGAGCTTTTCAAGAGGAAGAAAGTCAACAATCTGGTTAATCCACATTTTAAATGTAGAAGTATTAGAAGAATACATTTCTTAGCATGTGATAGTCATAAAAACATTTTCTCTGCCAGGATCAAGAATAAAATCCTGCTGGGCATTAAGAAGATAGACACACAGGGTCATATCAAACTGTACATCTAGTATTTTCTGTGCACCAGTATGTATATATTTGCAAAATCCGGCAATCTCTCTACAACTCCAAAATACATGCATATAGGTTCCAATTTCAGAGGTACATGTTTTACAGTTACGAGAAATGTCTCTTCATTCTATGGAGTCTCATTGCGGTGTAATTAGATTCTTTCAGTTTTATTTTTTATTATTTTTATTTCACCTTTATTTAACCAGTTGAGAACAAGTTCTCATTTGCAACTGCGACCTGGCCAAGATAAAGCATAGCAGTGTGAACAGACAACACAGAGTTACACATGGAGTAAACAATTAACAAGTCAATAACACAGTAGAAAAAAAAGAGTCTATATACATTGTGTGCAAAAGGCATGAGGAGGTAGGCGAATAATTACAATTTTGCAGATTAACACTGGAGTGATAAATGATCAGATAGAGATATTGGTGTGCAAAAGAGCAGAAAAGTAAATAAATATAAACAGTATGGGGATGAGGTAGGTCAAATTGGGTGGGCTATTTACCGATAGTCTATGTACAGCTGCAGCGATCGGTTAGCTGCTCAGATAGCAGATGTTTGAAGTTGGTGAGGGAGATAAAAGTCTCCAACTTCAGCGATTTTTGCAATTCGTTCCAGTCACAGGCAGCAGAGAACTGGAACGAAAGGCGGCCAAATGAGGTGTTGGCTTTAGGGATGATCAGTGAGATACACCTGCTGGAGCGTGTGCTACGGGTGGGTGTTGCCATCGTGACCAGTGAACTGAGATAAAGCGGAGCTTTACCTAGCATGGACTTGTAGATGACCTGGAGCCAGTGCGTCTGGCGACGAATATGTAGCGAGGGCCAGCCGACTAGAGCATACAGGTCGCAGTGGTGGGTGGTATAAGGTGCTTTAGTAACAAAACGGATGGCACTGTGATAAACTGCATCCAGTTTGCTGAGTAGAGTATTGAAAGCTATTTTGCAGATGACATCGCCGAAGTCGAGGATCGGTAGGAGTCAGTTTTACTAGGGTAAGTTTGGCGGCGTGAGTGAAGGAGGCTTTGCTGCGGAATAGAAAGCTGATTCTAGATTTGATTTTAGATTGGAGATGTTTGATATGAGTCTGGAAGGAGAGTTTACAGTAGCCAGAAACCTAGGTACTTATAGATGTCCACATATTCTAGGTCGGAACCATCCAGGGTGGTGATGCTAGTCGGGGGTGCGGGTGCAGGCAGCGAACGGTTGAAAAGCATGCATTTGGTTTTACTAGCGTTTAAGAGCAGTTGGAGGCCACGGAAGGAGTGTTGTATGGCATTGAAGCTCGTTTGGAGGTTAGTTAGCACAGTGTCCAAGGACGGGCCGGAAGTATACAGAATGGTGTCGTCTGCGTAGAGGTGGATCAGGGAATCGCCCGCAGCAAGAGCCACATCATTGATATATACAGAGAAAAGAGTCGGCCCGAGAATTGAACCCTATGGCACCCCCAGAGAGACTGCCAGAGGACCGGACAGCATGCCCTCCGATTTGACACACTGAACTCTGTCTGCAAAGTAGTTGGTGAACCAGGCAAGGCAGTCATCAGAAAAACTGAGGCTACTGAGTCTGCCATTTTTTTACATTGGTAGAGGAGCAGTATACCCTGTCGCAAACCTCCGCCCATAACTCATCACTGATAGTCCTTTCCCCAGATTATTTTTAAAGGAGTCGAGGAGCCTGCTTTCTCAGAAAGGAGTCTATAGATATAGGAGATTTTGACTTTAATGGAATGTGCTGTAGCAAGAAGGGTTTCAACTTCATTCAGCTGAGCTCTTAAACCTCCTCTTGGAAGTAAACGAGGAAGTATTTTTCTTTCTGTCTTTAGTAAGGCAAGATTTAAAAAAGAATACAGTGTACTGAAGGTGCTGAAAGTCTCTCTCTCTCTCTCTGAGAGGGGATGCCCTGTAGGTTCTGTCACCACAAAGGAGACATCCGGGAGGACAGGAAACTGCAGAGCTCAGCATGCAGGGTCCAGTCGCCCCACATAGCCCTGAAAGCCTCGCTACCTCTGGGAAACTGGGCAAGCTGGGGCTGCTGACAGGACCTCCTCACGCGAATCGGTCATCTCCAAAGTGCCCTTAATAGTAAATCTGCACACCTTATAATACAGTGCATTTGGAAAGTATTCAGACCCCTTGACTTTTCCCACATTTTGTTACATTACAGCCTTATTCTAAAATGTATTAAATAGTTCTCACAATACCCCATAATGACAAAGCAAAAACATGTTCTTAGAAATTTTAGCACATTTATTTTACAAAACGGAAATATCACATTAACAAAAAAACATTTCAAATATGGCTTTAACGTAAAACAAAATGTGGAAAAAGTCAAGGGGTCTGAATACTTTCCGAATGCACTGTATATTCATGTCAACAACATCAATTCCTATTAGTGCTACAATGGAAGTCGCATAGAATAGAAGCATTCTGCTCTCTGTGGTAGAGATATACTCTAACTTTTCTTTCTGTATGCAGGCCAAGTTCTTTCTGTTGGTAGCTCTGCTGAGAAATAGGCTCATTTGCGCTGTGTGTTTTTCCCCACTTCCTAGACTGCCCCCATAGGGGCTAGGAATCAGCATTGCAGGAGGGGTGGGCTTTTTGCCTTACAAGGAGCATGACAAGGTGAGCCTCATCTCAGGAGCAGCAGAGCTGTCAGACTTGATGCAGCACTGTTGCAACCCCAATCGGAGCACCACACCTCTTGCATGATAAGGGTAGCTAATAATAATCATATCTGTGGAGTGGCATTTATAAATGGCAGGAATGTTGCCAGCAGTAATATAGCTAAATATTTACCTAGGCAGTTGATATTTCAGTTCAGTGTTAGTGCTCAGCTGACATATTTCAGATGCAGACATATTCAAATTCACATCAGAGGATTGGCTGTGAAGAGAAACCACAGCTGATTAAAACAATTCCCTTGGTCGAGTTCGCCATTACCTTCCAGTTATTGTAGCCCACTTTTACTATAGTGTATTCCCTTTTCAAAGCATCTTTATTTCCAATGTGTCGAGAGGAGCGCCATCGGAAAAGGCAGGGATCCACATTGCTGGAGGTTGGACCCAAATATCCTCCCATGTTGTAGGCCCTGTAGTTTCAGCCTGTTTATTTCCATGTAGCTTCAATGACCACCAGATTATAAATCAACAGTGTACATCCCCCCTATACCAGGCCCATTGCAATTCACCTCCTGGCCAGAGGGGAGCGGCATTAGACAGACACAAATGTATAAACTGTGGTCTGCAGAGGTTACAGCTACAAAGGAGTTATGCTGGTTAGTAGAAACAAATATTTATCTCTTAAAAACAAGTATTCAAAAATATCTATTTCTATGGTAAGTATCAAAATGAGTGATATTGGTCAAAGAGTTGTCCTTTCATCATTTGCACTGCACTGAAAATGAAATCTCAAACTCTTAGACCAAATGTTGCTCTGTATAATCTATTGCGGGCCTACAAATACACCTGTTTTTTTTCAGTGAATAAATACTTTGAGGCGATAGCTTTTATTTCCCACCCCGACCCCTGCTTCTACTTTTGCTGGTGTCCAACTGTATAATTTGTCACTTATCCATCCAGGTCAACGGCCTGGACATGCAAGTGGTCAACCACCACGAAGCTGTCACCGCCCTGAGGAATACTGGGAGCTGCATCAAGATGAAAGTCATGAGGGAGAGAGCCATCCCGTGCCTCGATGCCTGCCGGGCCCAGCAGGAAAGCGCTGTTGCTGTCACCACGGAGACAGGCATTCTCATGAGCTGGCAGCTTGTTGACCAGGAGGAAGGACGCCAGCAACCCAAAGCCCAGCAGCCAGGTCCGGCGCACGCTGTGGACTGTAGCCTGACCAAAAGGATTGAGACTGTGGTCTCTAAAGGCAACGGAGTGGTGGGTGGAGTTTGCCACTCCAATGGCTCAAGGTATAATTGTGTTGGCAAAATAAAAGTGAGGCAGAATAGAATCCTAGGTTGGGTATTGTCTTTTTAAAATGACCCCAATATAATGTCTTGTTTTTTCAGAACATTCTCTCCATCTATATAGATTATGGCAGCGTTTCCCAAACTCGGTCCTCGGCACCCCAAAGGGTGCACATTTTGGTTTTTGCCCTAACACTACAAGCTGATTCAAAGAGGGATGATTAGTGGATTATTCAAATCAGATAAAAAAAATTAAAAAAAACCTTTGTTATGGTCTTCATGATTGTTCATGTCTTTGGTTCTTCTCAGCCTGATCTGGAGACTGTCCTTAATTGGTCATTTTTTGAACAAGAACCGGAGACCTCGTTTAAAAGCCATGCACTTGAAGTGGTGAAAAAATAGCATGACGGTAAGCAAAATGCTTTCTCAGGGGTCTAAAAAACATGCCCTTTCTTCACCCCCTCTCCTTTATCTGTCTGACAAACTGACCTGGGAAGATCCAGCTGGTGGAAGCTCATCATTAGGCTGGTTTTCACCTGGTCAAGTCTTTTCCAATCAGTCGAGATAAGGAGGCGAAGGGAGGACAGACCAATCACATTTTTTGAAAGAGCCTTGAAAGAGTTTCTAATGCAATCTTTGAAACTTGTCATCGCATGGTGTCCCATACACCCTGTTGCGGGATAACTTTCCTGCAATGCAGGAAGTGTAAAAGTTGCAGTGTATTTTAGGTTTAAAAAGGCTTCTGAAGTTTGTAATTTCCAGTTTGAAATTTCAGACTTGATTTTCACTTATGAAAAATGTATCAAACCCTACAACATCCATTAGATATAATCCACATAATACTGTAATTCACATTTCCAGTTGCTGAAGGATTATTCTCCTGCTTTAGCAAACTGGCTCAAATTAAGATCCTGCATCTATATGCTCTTGTTGGCCCCTTATCAAATGACCTTAACTGGATTGTTCAATTCAAAAGTGTGTCAGAAGTGTTCCATGCTCAGAAGTGGTGTAATTCCAAGTTGAAGCCGTGACCCACCCCATCTGTTGTTTAGATGCAGCAATAGTATCCTTCAACCCCAGATTAATTGAAAAGATACCCACTGTCAAATTTCCCAAAAAATGTTCAGTGCCTCTTTGCCATTCATTTTGGGATTAGGGCTCCCGAGTGGTGCAGCGATCTAAGGTGAGGCATCCCTGGTTCGAATCCAGGCTGCATCACACCCGGCTGTGATTGGGAGTCCCATAGGGTGGCGCACAATTGGCCTGGGGTAGGCCATTACTGTAAATAAGAATTTGTACTTAACTGACTTGCCTGGTTGAATAAAGGTTCAATAAATAAATTAAATTAGGGGGTAAATCTGGATCTAGACAACAGATGAAGTGAGACGTGGACTCATCTTGACAATTGTGAAGTTCTAGTTGTGAAATGCCAGTATGCTGTCAAACTAGATGATTTACCGATCATCCATTTTATTTCCCACCCAATCATGTTCAATTCCTGGGTATCCACTGCTAGATACCTCAGATTATTCCCCCCCTCTTCCTCAGACAATGATATGGAGCCCTTGACACAGAACGCTGACAGGGAGGCATTAGACCGCCACAGGATCCAGACGGCCACATCCACTCTAACAGTGCTTTACTATCCCCCCTGACCACATGCCTAAGGTTTGCATGCAAACAATGTTGACAACAACTGACTTGTTGCACACAACGGTCTCTCCTTACCTTTGTATTGACTTGTAAGATATTCCAACTAAAGATATGTTCATGTAAGTAAAAATTGGCAGTTGTCATTACATTGCTATTTTGGGAGAATTTACAATGCTGTTCATTGATGTTAATGACTGCTACAGTACATGGTAAGACCATGGCAAGAACTAACTCATTGAACAACGGGAGTCTTTGTTTGGGCAGAACAATAGACTTGTTTTGCATTGCCCCATCCATGTAGGAGTCCAACCACAATGACACAAAGAGTAGTGTTACACTCCAGCCTCTCATTCTGAAAGGAAGACTCACAAAACGGAGATGAAAAATATCTGTTAAGCACTTAAAATGTGTTATGCTCTTCCAAATTAGAAAGTTTATGTTCAGTTGATCAAAGGGTTATTCTTCTAGCTACCTCTACCAATGAACCACTGAGCCACCGGATGGTTTGGCAAGTGGTTATTGGTATTTCCCCCGAGCCACGAGAGAGTGAGATGCCCTTTTTACTCTCACCAGTAGGAGCTTAGATCCACTGTTTAGTCACTCCAGGCATTGTGAGTGACAGTCTCTGCAGAGGCTCAGTCTGAAACCTCACTTCTCCTAACACCTGCAGCCCAATGCTACATAGTCTTTTCACCTTGCGGAAATATTTCTTAAGTGTGAAAGGCCAAAGAGTCTGAATAACATAAAACCTAATATCTTACAGGTTTTTGTAATTAAAATGGTCAAAAACAAACAAAAATGTATTCTTAGTAAAGAGCAATTACTCAAGCAAGAATTTTGCTATGACTGTCAGGGAGTAGTCTGAGTAGCCTCTGCCGAGTCCAACAACCAGATTTTCATGGGAAATGGAAAGAGAGCCTGCGACGTGACTTCCGCTTTTGAACGTTAACAAGGTGACACTCCATCTTAACTCCTCCTCCACATTTACTGGATTGGTTGAACAGTGCAGAAGAGAACTTCCCCCTACAGTTTTTTTTTCTTCTCGTCAAGTTCAGGATGTAGGGGATCTCAGGCTTTTCTTTTACGCCTGCTACGTTAGGTTAGAGCTGAGTGGGGAGGGGAACACTAAAAATGAGCTGTTATCGGCAGAGAGGTTTGACATTCTTTATTTTGGTCTATTAACTAATTAACCGCATGGTGATGTCACCATGGAAGGCCCAAAATCCATCCCACCAAATCAGGCTGACATTTCAGGTGGTGTTTTCAAACAGTCCTTCTAATAACTGCCATTTTTCATGTTACATACATTATCCCTCCCATTAGGCTTGTCCAATAAGGCCCCCCTCGCAGACCACTTCGACAGTCCTAGCAAAATTCTCACTTGAGAAATTACTTTTTGCTGAGAAACTATTTTTGTTAGTAAAAAAACACAAAAACAGTAAGGTGCTTAATTGTTATCCAGAAATGATTTTATGTTAAGATAAAAACATCTGCATTTGACCTTTAATCCGTTAAGAAAATCCTGCTTCTGTATTAGAATGTGCAACACTTTAGACTTTACTTGCCCAGTATGATATTTCATTTTGAGATTCATTCTTTCACTATTCTTATCTTGCCAATTATTACATTTCTCAAACATTTTTCGGAAAGCTTTGTTTTGTGAATCTTGTTGAAAAGTCAAGGCTCTGTGAAACCTCCTGTATTTGGCAAAATTAGAGATAATTGCAACTCAAGGTGTACAGGCCCAAGTATAAGCTGTACAACCACAAATGTATGTTCCAAGTTTGAAAGGGACCCTTTAGTTGAACTATTCTTCGCCTGACTAACAAAGTGAGTTCCTGCGGTGCACTTCTCATATCCCACCTGCCACAACAACTTGTTATTCACAGCTAGTATGCAGGATGCTCAATTCTGCTCTGTAGCTGGAGTGTTTGAGGAGCAAGGTCGCCTTCTCTGGCTTACTCCCGTTTTTAAAAATGTATTTTCATCTTGTCTTCCACCTATGCTTTACACAATTGTTTTCAAGAAATGCGTGAGGGTTGAGCTGGATTTCTACAAAGCTGTACATAAAACAAACTTGTAAAAGTGGTGCACCTGACTTGTAAGATTTACATTTCTTCAAAGAAAGCCGTCATAGGCATGTTTTTTCCCCAACATGTCTATTGCTATAGATTGTGTGCTTTTGTATAGGATTTAGATGTTATGCAATTACATTTGTTGAAGTGAAATGATCCTAAATCTGGAAATTATACTAAATCAAAATATATGTCAAATGCATTGGAAAAAGTATTTAATGCCTTTCAAATTCATTCTGAAATACATTAACGAATGTATTTTAGAATATATTTTCACATGTTTTTCTCGAAATATGGTAAATATATTATAACATTTATTTGGAAATGTGTTGTATAACGTATTCCAACATGCATTTAACTGTACGTCTTTGTAAGATATATTTTTTTAATTGAAATGTATGTAACAAAAAGCAAAATAATATTGCAACGAAATGGTGACTGTCTTAATGACCATTTAGTAGATTCTTTGGTATCACATGCACGAATGTCAGTCTCATTAAGACTGAAGAACTGTAAGTGTACAAGCTTAACATTTAATGACAGAACATAACACAGTAACTGGCATGACAATCTGTCACACCCCTAACCAGCCATGCCTCCAAGTCTTCTAATAGTCTGACGCCAATACAATATAATATACCCGTCAAAAGTTTTAGAACACCTATTCATTCAAGGGTTTCTTTATTTTTACTATTTTCTACATTGTAGAATGATAGTGAAGACATCAAAACTATGAAATTACACATGGAATCATGTAGTAACCAAAAAACTATTAAACAAATCAAAATATATTTAATATTTGAGATTCTTCAAATAGCCCTTTACCTTGATGACTGCTAGGCACGCTCTTGGCATTCTCTCAACCAGCTTCACATGGAATCCTTTTCCAACAGTCTTGAATGAGTTCCCACGTATGCTGAGCACTTGTTGGCTGCTTTTCCTTCACTCTGCGGCCCGACTCATCCCAAACCATCTCAATTTGGTTGAGGTTGGTGGATTGTGGAGGCCAGGTCATTTGACGCAGTACTCCACTCTTCTTCATGGTAAAATAGCCCTTATACAACCTGGAGGTGTGTTGGGTCATTGTCCTGTTGAAAAACAAATGATAGTCCCACTAAGCTCAAACAGATGGGTTTGCGCTTTCTCCAGTTAGGACTCCAGACCAAACAACAAACGTCCACCAGTCTAATGTCCATTGCTCGTGTTTCTTGGCCCAGGCAAGTCTCTTCTTCTCATTAGTGTCCTTTAGTAGTGTTTTTTTTGCACAACTCGACTATGAAGGCCTGATTCATACAGTCTCCTGTGAACAGTCGATTTTGAGATAGGTCTGTTACTCCAACTCGGAAGCATTTACAGTGCCTTGCGAAAGTATTCGGCCCCCTTGAACTTTGCGACCTTTTGACACATTTCAGGCTTCAAACATAAAGATATAAAACTGTATTTTTTTTGTAAAGAATCAACAACAAGTGGGACACAATCATGAAGTGGAACGACATTTATTGGATATTAACTTTTTTTAACAAATCAAAAACTGAAAAATTGGGCGTGCAAAATATACAGTTTTATATCTTTATGTTTGAAGCCTGAAATGTGGCAAAAGGTCGCAAAGTTCAAGGGGGCCGAATACTTTCGCAAGGCACTGTATTTGGGCTGCAATTTCTGAGTCTGGTAACTCTAATAAACTTACCCTCTGCAGCAGAGGTAACTCTGGGTCTTCCTTTCCTGTGGTGGTCCTCATGAGAGGCAGTTTCATCATAGCGCTTGATGACCATCCCATCTGGTTTGCGCTTAGTCCCACTATCATTTGTTTTTTAACAGGACAATGACCCAACACTCCTCCAGGCTGTGTTAGGGCTATTTGACCAATAAGCAGAGTGATGGAGTGCTGCATCAGATGAGCTGGCCTCAACAAATCACCAGATCTCAACCAAATTCGAGATAGTTTGGGTTGGAATGCAGAGTGAAGGAAAAGCAGCCAAAAAGTGATCAGCATAATGTGGGAACTCCTTCAAGACTATTGGAAAAGCATTACAGATGAAACTGGTTGAGAGAATGCCAAGAGTGTACAAAGCTAACATCAAGGCAAAGGGTGGCTACATTGAAGAATCTAAAAGATAAAATATATTTTGACGTGTTAAACTTTTTTGGTTACAACATGATCTGTTATTTCATAGTTTTATTACTTCACTATTATTCTACAATTAAGAAAAACCCTTGAATGAGTAGATGTGTCCAAACGTTTGACTGGTACTGTAAGTTCAGACTCTTTGCTATGTTTCCTGTTTCCATTGATCATCCTTGAGATCTTTCTACAACTTGGAGTCCACCTGTGGTAAATTCAATTGATTCGACATGATTTGAAAAAGGCACACAGCTGTCTATATAAAGTCCTACAGTTGACTGTTGAAGGAATTGTCCATAGAGCTCCAAGACAGGATTGTGTCAGGTGACCAAAAACCTGATGGTCACTCTGACAGAGCTCGAGTTTCTCTGTGGAGATGGGAGAACCTTCCAGAAGGACAACCATCTCTGTAGCACTCCACCAATCAGGTCTTTATGGTAGAGTGAACAGACAGAAGCCGCTCCTCAGTAAAAGGCACATGACAGCTTGCTTGAGGTTTACCTCAAGGGACCAACACACTGTCAGACCATGAGAAACACGATTCTGATGAAACAAGATTAAACTCTTTGGCCTGAATGCCAAGCATCACGCCTAGAGGAAACCTGGCACCATCCCTACGGTGAAGCATTGTTGTGGCAGCATCGTGCTGTGGGGATGTTTTTCAGGGGCAGGGTGTCATGTCTTGTTATGTCTGTTCCAGCTTTTTAGGTTATCAGCTGTTCTACATCTGCCCTAACTAGCTCATTCTCTCTTTCCCCACCTGTTCTCTCTTCCCCCTCTGATTAGGTCTCTATTTCTTTCTCTGTTCCTGCTACTTTCAGTGTCTGATTCTTGTTTGTGTTTTTTGATGGGCATGATGCAACCTGCATTATACTACGTTCTTTGGTTTTTGCCATTCCTGTTTTTTATTAAAGAACTCTGTTTTCTGTTAAAACCGCGTTTGGGCAAGTTCCTAACAGAAGGGCCTCCGGTCGAGATCCAGGGAGATTGTCTGCTGCTATTTGAGACCCTGGCCGTCCAAGTCTCCGATTGCCCACTTCCAGGGTTTCCGAGTCTCCGGAGCCCAAACTCTGGGGAGCCCACTGAGTGCCGCTCATCAGTGTGAAGCCCAACACTTACTCCAGGAGAGCAAATTAACCAGTATCAGGACTTTAAGGAGGAGATGATACGGGTTTTTGAGAGATCCAGGGCCCTGTCTTTGATGAAAACCTGCTCCAGTGCACTCAGGACCTCAGAATGGGCTCCCCTCTCCACATCACTGCCACCTGCCGCATCACTGCCACCCTCCCCGCCGGCGGAAAGGTTAACAATCGTCGCCTCTGTCTAAAAGGCCAGAGCTAATGTTCCTTGAGTGAGGCTCAGCTGGACAATGACCCTAAGCTACACAGGCCTCTCCTTCTGGATCACGCACTACCTTTCCGGTCCATCTCCGCTGGCCCGGTTCATCTGCTTCCTGCAGTGCCTTGATAGACTCTGGGGCGGAGGGCTGTTTTATGGACAGACCTGGGCTCGGGAACATGACATTCCTCTCAGACAGTTAGGGGAGCCCAGGGCCTTGTTCGCTTTAGATGGTAGTTCTCTCCCCAAGATTCAGCGTGAGACGCTGCCTTTAACCCTCACTGTCTCTGGTAATCATAGCGAAACCATTTCTTTTTTAATTTTTCGTTCACCTTTTACACCTGTTGTTTTGGGTCTAGTGCGAACCCTTCTATTAATTGGTCTAGTAATACTATCCTATCCTGGAATGTTTCTTGTCATGTAACCTGTTTAATGTCTGCTATCCCTCCTGTTTCCTCTGTCTCTTCTTCACAGGAGGAGCCTGGCGATTTGACAGGGGTGCCGGAGGAACCACTTCTCTCCCTCCACACTTCGTATGAACCGGGGTAGATTATATCGTAAGGCTCTCTCTGTACCATAGAGGCGCGGGGTTCTTTTTGTTCAGAAGAAGGACGGGTCCCTATGCTGTGATTATCAGCTGAATGACATAACAGTTAAGAATCGTTATCCGCTTCCTCTTATGTCTTCAAGGGAGCCAAGTTTTTGACTACCATCTCGTGCGCAGACGAGTTGCACTTTGAATACCGGGTTCTTCCTTTCGGCCTCGAACGCTCCAGCTGTCTTTCAGGCACTAGTTAACGACGTCCTGAAGACATGCTGAACATTTTTGTTTTCGTTTACATGGATGATATCCTGATTTTTCACCGAGTCCTCCAGCGCCTTTTGGAGAACTGTCTTTATGTGAAGGCTGAGAAGTGCACTTTTCATGCCGCCTCTGTCCCTTTTCTCGGTTCCGTTATTTCCGCTGAGGGCATTAAGATGGTTCCCGCTAACTCCCCTTTCTGGGCTTGCTAAACGTGTTTCATCCAGGTGGCAGCTCCTCTTCTGTTAAGACGTCTTTAAGTGGTGTTTCCGCCCAGCTTTGATCTTCTTAAGAATCGTTTTACATCCGAATCTCTAGACTGTTGAGGTTGACGTACAGACAGTTTGTTGTGTTTTCTCTCCAGAAAACTATGATGTTTGCGAACTGCTCGCCATTAGCCCTAGGCGAATGGCGACAGTGGTTGGAGGGGGCGACCGTTCCTTTTGTCGTTTGGACTGACCATAGGAACCTTGAGTACATCCGTTCAGCCTGTCAGGCTCGTTGGGCTCACGTTTCGAGTTTGTTATTTCTTATCGTCCGGGCTCAAAAACACCAAGCCTGATGCTTTATCTGTCTCTTCAGTTTACAGGGATTCTTGGACTGTCTGGGGAATTCAGGTAGTAAAGCACTCGCTCACACTCCGTCGCCGCGAGCTTGTCCTAGGAACCTTGGAAGTTGCCAGAGAATCGCTTCCATTCGCCAGCGTTTCTGGTTCACAACGTGACGCGCGCGTCGATTTGTCGCCGCTTGTCCGGTCTGCGCGCAGACTAAATCTGGGAACTCTCCTCCTGCCGGCCGTCTCAGACCGCTTCCCATTCCCTCTCGACCGTGGTCTCACATCGCTTTAGATTTTATCACCGGACTGCCTTCATCAGCGGGAAGACAGTTAGGTTGTCGATAGATTCTCTAAGGCGGCTCATTTCACCTGATAAGCTCCCTTCTGCTAAGGAGACGGCTCAGATCATTATCATTCATGGTGTCCGTCGTTTCCGACAGAGGCCCGCAGTTCACGTCTCAATTTTGGAGGGAGTTTTGCCGTTTGATTGGGGGTCAACATTGCTTTCATCCCCAGACACCACTTTTGTTCTCCGCACAAGATTGGGTCAATTTTCGTAACCATCACTTAAAGAGGTCTTTTTACCGGTCTATCCTCCTCGTCTTGGAACTTTCTCCCAGACCACTCGCAAGTTGGCCCGCGGTTCATTGGTCCGTTCGAACTGTCGCGTTCACCCGGTCTTCCAACATCAAGTCCCTCCCCCCATCCTTGTCGAGGGCGCACCCATCTACAATTTTGGACATGCGCCCTCGGGGCCGTGGTCATCAGTATAAAACAACGTGCTGGATCGTTCGCTGATCGATGATTTCCTCCGACATTCATACAATGTTCCTGTCCTTTCTCTTCATTCTCTCTCTCTGCTGGTCTTTTAATTACCTTCTGTCTCTCATTCCTCAGCTGTTCTACATCTGTATCTCTTTCCCCACCACTGTTGATTAGGTCTCTATTTCTTTTCTGTTCCTGCTACTTTCAGTGTCTGATTCTTGTTTGTGTTTTTTGATGCCAGAAGCAAGCTGTCGTCTCGTTTGCTTCCACCTTGTCCTGTCCTGTCGGAGTCTGTTTTGCATTATACTAGTTCTTTGGTTCCATTGACTACGTTGGAAGAGGATTTATGCCATTCCTGTTTTTTATTAAAGAACTCTGTTTTCTGTTAAAACCGCGTTTGGGTCTTCACTCAAGTTCCTAACACAGGGCCTGGGAGAATATTTAGGATTGAGGCAAAGATGAACAGAGCAAATTACAGAGAGATCCTTGATGAAAACCTGCTCCAGTGCACTCAGGACCTCAGAATGGGGCAAAGGTTAACCTTCCCACAGGACAATGACCCTAAGCACACAGCCAAGACAACGCAGGAGTGGCTTCGGGACAAGTCTATGAATGTACTTGAGTGGCCCAGTCAGAGCCCTGACTTGAACCTGATCTAACATCTCTGGAGAGACCTAAAAATAGCTGTGCAGCAACGCTCCCCATCCAACCTGATAGACTTTGAGAAGATCTGTAGAAAAGAAAGGGAGAAACTCCCCAAATACAGGTGTGCCAAACTTGCAGCGTCATTCCCAAGAAGACAATGCTGTCATCACGTCCAAAGGTGCTTGTGTTTACAGCCTTGGTGTTCACAGTAAACGCGTTCTGGAAGTTGCAGAGAATTTTCACAACGTTGAAGTTTACGCTCAGCAGACCTGAAATTTGTTCAGTGCCGTGACAATTTGGAGGGAACATTGCTCCAGACACCACTTTTTCTCCGTACAAGATTGGGTAAATTTTGCATCACTTAAAGAGGTCTTTTTTTGGAACTTTCTCCCAGACCACCTCGAACTGAAACATCAAGTCCTTCAAATACAAAATAAAACAAATATCAACTGGACATTCATACAATGACTCATCCCAATAATTGTCTGCCTACAGTATCTGTCACTGTTGATTAAGCATTTGACCTAAATCTTGTATTTGTATTGGTGTAAATCCTGTGTTTTAATAATCAGGATATACATTTTCGTTTTTCAATATTTTTAAAAGGTTCCTTTACAAGATGCTCGGTTTATTTTTTTACCTCTCCTGCACTTGTCTTTTAAACTGGCATTGTTTTGTCTTTTCTTGTGTGCAACTAATGAACAAGAAAATGTCTGCATGTGGCTCAAGAGAAGGCGGCAACCAACAACAGGTTTCCTGGAAACAGCATTCCTGGAGAGCGAGAGAGCATGTTAATAATTCAGTATAGTTGTTTGTTTGTTCACACTGGTTTTGTTGAGTACACGCAATTCTCTCTTTTCTTGCAGCATAACCATGACGTTGTTTTCTTGCAGCATAACCATGACGTTGTTTTCTTGCAGCATAACCATGACATTGTTTTCTTGCAGCATAACCATGACATTGTTTTCTTGCAGCAGAACCATGACATTGTTTTCTTGCAGCATAACCATGACATTGTTTTCTTGCAGCATAACCATGACATTGTTTTCTTGCAGCATAACCATGACATTGTTTTCTTGCAGCATAACCATGACATTGTTTTCTTGCAGCATAACCATACATGTTTTTGAGGGAATACAGGCAGGGTTTGGCCGTGATACACATGGGAATACATTCAGGTAGGATTAGAAATGACCTCAGCCCAGTGAAATACATCAATCATATACCCATAATCTGTAATATACACAATTAGTGCCAAGAAGCCATTGATTTATGGTACCTACCTACTCACTAATTAATTCACAAACTAGGAAACCCTTTCTTTTTATAACATGTTGATTACTTTAATTACAGCAGCGCTTAAAAAGAGATTAACTTTTAAAAAAAACATTTCCCTGAGCCCACAGGACCTTCAGCCAGACATGACAGTCATGAGGATTATAGGGCTGCAGCATATGTCACCAATTGAGGAATGTGGGCACGTGCTATAGAAGAAAGATACGGTTAAGATTCAATGAATAAATAATGTCTACTTTTGCTTAAAGCAAGATATTTAATCAGACCCTTTTGGCAATACGCATGAGCAGATACAAGTTACTTAAATTACTTTTAACCAACTTTCTTGGATGAAAATAATTTAGTCGGCCTGTTATTCTGTCAGCATGTTCCCAAAAATGACCACTCTGTTTGATTTAGGCAATACATTTGGTTAATCCAGAGCTACCCGGGATCCTTGGGACAGCCATACCCTAAACCCTAACCTTAACCCTTACCTAACCCTAAACATTTTACATTTCAACTTCAACGGGGGGTAGGGACGTTCCAAGGATTCTGAGTAGCTGGGACCATTAAAATATTATTGTAAAGTGGCAATCAGCAGTTGAAACAAAAGCAAAGCATTTTCCCCGCCACTTTCTCTAAAAAGCTGAGAGATGGGCCTGGAGAAACCACTCAAATTCATAGACAGAGGACTGGCCATCCATGATATCACAATGATAGTTTTAATCATGTTTTGAGGCTATAAAGTGTTTGTTTACTTTTACTTTGTTGACAAACATGGGAGTAAACAATATTATATTTTGGGTTCGGATGGGGTACGACAGTTAAACTAATTTCACGAGGCATTTATAAGTTATATATTCTTCAAGAATCAATGGGTACCTATCATTAATTCTATATGTCAGAAAATGGATGTAGCAATGGCAGATTTCCCCTTAAGTGCTACAAAAAGACTTCCTTCACATTTGACTCAGAGGGAGGCTTATGCAAAGACTGTTCACTAGCTCTCTCGTTAGTCTTGTTTACAAAATCACAAGGCAAGTTATGTTGTGATTCATTAAGCTTGGCTACGAATCATTAAGAGGTCATGTTCAGCCTCCTGGCTTGCACATTACTCACTTTGATCTTTAGGTGATTGTCTGGTGATTTCCCCCCTCTACACCATGTATATTTGATGAAAGATCAAAATCAAACTGAAAGAAAAACACTGATTTTGAAGTAAAACACTATGTCTGCAGATATCTGGCATTGCACATACTGTATAAACACAATTATTATGACATAAGTGGCAGGCCACCAGCTCCCTTGCTAGTTGTATTGCAGTCCCAGTCCCATACAGGAGGAGGCAGGGAGATGAATGAGCAGAGATGGACAGGGACAGCTGTGATAAAGGAGAAATGTGGCACACTTAGGGGATTAGACTGACCTCCCAAGGTCTGTTTTCATTGGCTTGTCAGAAGTCAGACAGACAGGCCGGTTGGGCAGGGGAGACAGACATACTAGCAGGCAGACAGTAACCCAGACAGACCTAACCTACTCCCAAACCGAGAATAAACGTGTTTTAAGAGGCCTAACACATTCAGAATACTCAGTCAGGAGCACCAGTCTGCTGCTTCTATTTACTGTCAAGCTTCAGGGCGATTTGGCTTGCTTCATGGGTAGATAAATAGCCCTGCTATCTGCCGAAATCAGGATGGGCAGAGTCAGACAGGTATTTTAAAATGGGGGGGGGCGTATGGTAAGGATTCTGCTCATACGTACAGTCTGCATTCATTATGTAGTAATTAATGTGTTGAATGAAAACCTCCTTGTTCATTAGTTATCCAAAAATTGTACAGTGCGTTTGGAAAATAATTCAGACACCTTGACTTTTTCCACATTTTGTTACGTTACAGCCTTCTTCTAAAATGGATGAAATTATATGCGCTCAGGACCTCAGAATGAAGCAAAGGTTCTCCTACCAACAGGACAATGACCCTAAGCACACAGACAAGACACTGGCTTTGGGGCAAGTCTTTGAATGTCCTTGAGTGGCCCAGGCAGAGCCCAGACTTGAAACTGATCGAACATCTCTGGAGAGACCTGAAAATAGCTGTGTTCCCCATCCAACCTGACAGAGTTTGAGAGGATCTGCAGAGAAGAATGGGAGAAACTCCCCAAATACAGGTGTGCCAAGCTTGTAGTTTCATACCCAAGAAGACTCAAGGCTGTAATTGCTACCAAACGTGCTTCAACAAAGTACAGGCAGGATGCAACTGGAAGCCAGCCAGCCTGACAAAGATATTACCTCAGCTTTCTAAGGTGCTCACCTTAAGCGTCAATCATATCTGAATTACTAGCATTCCATTCCATTTAACTTGGTTCTCTGCATGCTCAGACTATAACACAGTGGAAAGAAATTAATGCACCCTTCAACATACAGGACCAAGTGGATCATAAGATTTCAGTGTGTACAAATTGCACTGCAAAAGTGGCTCCAGAAAGCTTACTGTTGTAGCAACACCGCCATATTTGTCCATCAGCTTCAATGGTCCAGCCCTCGAAGGATAGCCAACAGGGGGAGATGTAGGGGAGCGTCAACTTCACACCATAGAGATCGAATGAATAGAACGGACTCCCCCGTTCAAGTCAATGATGGCATAAACGGTAGACTGGCAGCCATTGAGTGTACCAATGTCAGGAATGAAAATCAGGAAGTGTACCGTTTGATCTGTGCTGTGATTTGTTGAGTCAACTCAACTGACATTACAAAATCAATTGTTTACCAGTCAAATTGCCAGGGTTAGAGATTCCAATTCTATTCCTTCTATTTCTATGCTTCACACATCTTCGCCAGACAGATGTCAACCACAAGGAGAATGTGCAAGGACCCCTCTTCACTGGCCAGACAACACAGGAAGAGGGGGACAGCAAATTCCTAGCAGGAGTTCTCCTCCCCCTTATGCCTATTTCACACCTACCAGCATAAGATAATGTTCAGGACAATCAGCCTTATTGAACCAAACGGTAGTCAGACAGGAGACAAACACAGCAGGGTCCTCGAAGATGACTACGGCTCAGCCAAGGAGATTCTGTATTGGAATCAATGGACTGCACACAAAGTACCTCACTCTTTTTTTTCCTCAAGCAAACAGTGTAAACAGACTGAAAATGACAGGGTTAAAAGTGTTGAGATGTGTGTAATAAGACAGTTTTGGAATGTGTGCTGTGATGTTTTTCTGCCCTTAAAGATTTTATGAAAGTGTATAAAGTACTCTCGCATTCACGTGAACATTGATGAACTGATACCCTATAGAATGACACAGAACAATGCAGGCGATGAATGGTAGAGGACTCAGCCCCTGGAACTTTTCCGTCACTTGAACCAATCGCAGCTCTCCTGACCGGAGACCCCCCCTCTTCCTGTCCCAGGACTATAAACTGAACGTGTGAACACCAGTCTCTGTGTTCAGGATCAGTGACCAGATGTGGTCATTAAGAATCAAGAACGATTCTTGGCTACCTACCGGGGAAAACTGAACTTCTGAACAGCTTTGTTTTGGACTCTGCATGCATGGAGAGTTCTCTGAAGACCGTTGAGTGCAGGCAGACTAAACGGAAGAGTATCCAGCTTGAGCTCAAGTTCTATTCGTCATGTGTAGAGGATACACATGGTATACGCCGTCCAACGAAATACTTACTTGCAGGTTCCTTCTCTACAATAAGAAATAATACAAGATAAGAATACAAACATAAAATAAATAGTGATTTGACTGAGCGTTTAAATCTGTACCCGTTACTCTATTGTTAGGCTATTTTTATTTCTCTTAGAAATACCTGTCTTTGTTAGTTTTAGGACTTTCAAATAATCGTCCTGCTTTTATCCTTTGAATCAAAATGCTGTAGAATAGACAAAACCTTTTACCCTTCTTCCTATTCCCTTTCTATTCTGAATTGTTTACACTACCATTTTGCCAACAAAATCTTCACTATTTATTCATCCTATAAGATTCATTGCTTTGTCCTGGTTATTTCTTAATAAATCATTTGTTTAATAAAATAATTACTCTTCTCAGAGACTGCATCGCCCTGTCATTTCAATAACTCAATTGCCATTGAAATGACAATTGTAACTCTTATAGTTTTTTGTCGACTAAGAATTAACAAGTAAGTGCTCCAAATTAGACTAATCACATTAGGACCATTCCTCTACACCCATCAAACTCAACTCTGGACCTCAGTCAGTTCCAACGCATTGTTTTCATTGTTCCCCTCTAATCAGGGACTGATTTAGACCAGGGTCACCTGGTGTGTGTTATGAATGATCAGGTAGAACAGAAAACCTCGTAGGGTAAGAGTTGAGTACCCCTGCTCTACATTATTCTTAATGCAATTGTCTATAATTGTTTAATGGGAACAGACTTACTGTATATAAATAACTGTGGGGAAGTGGGTGAAAACACTCGTCCTTGGTCATCATTACACCTTCGGAGACCGCCGCTCCAGGGACCCCCCTCGGACAAATTTGAACTGAGAGAAGAGCAAATACAATTGTGGCCATGCATTCCCGGGGGCACAGAGCACAGTTGCTAGCGATGGCATGATCATTATATTTATCGGTGCCCTGCAGGCTGGATGCCGTTTGCAAGCTATTTGTGGCTTTGTGTGTCTATAAATGGAAGCCAGCGCTGCTCGGCACTTATCACAGGGTAATACATGTTAGGACTCCATATGGAAAAGTTGCTTAATCTGAATTATAGTGTGTAGCCGAATGGACCTCTGTAACCCTGAGAGCAGTTCACCTTTATCTGGACATAAACAATGCCTAGATGTGGAGAAGAGTGACAGCTCAAATGAGAGCCAGGGAAAGGTAAGAAGGGAATCAATATTTTAATTTGGTAAAGAACAAAGGAAGTAGCAGCTTAGTCATATTGCAGAGTTTTTACATATTATGGCAGGAATGCAACACCTAGTAGTGTGTAAGGTGTTTCCCTTACAAAAAAGACTGCAGTTTTGAAACCGCAGTAAAAATGCAGTAACTGCAATCGACTGTGGTATTTTGGGCGCAGTAATTGCAGCATATTGTAGTTATATTGCACTCTCACTGCACTGTGACTGCAATCTTTTTTCTTAAGGGTTGTGCTGCCAATGACCTTATTTGAAAAAGCCCCCCCCCCCCCCATGCACTCTCATGTGTGACACACAGCATACTGCTTTGTTTGGGGATGACTTAAATTCAAGATATATTGTTACATGCGAATTACAGTGAAAGGCTTAACTTGAAAGTTCTAACCAACAGTGCATTAGTCAATATCAATATACTACAACTAATAAATACATACAGTACCAGTCAATTTTGGACACACTTAATCATTCCAGTTTTTACATTTAAAACTATTTTCTACATTGAATAATATTGAAGACCTCAAAACTATGAAATAACACACAATCATGTAGTAACCACAAAAGCCTTAAATCAAAATATATTTAATATTTTAGATTCTTCAAAGTAGACACCCTTTGTCTTGAGGACACTCTTGGCATTCTCTCAACCAGCTTTGTGAGGTAGCCACCTGGAATGCATTTAAATTAACAGGTGTTCATAGTTAAAGTTAATTTGTGGAATTTCTTAACTTGTTTGAGCCAATCAGTTGTGTTGTGAAAAGGTAGGGGGTATACAGAAGATAGCCCTATTTGGTAAAATACCAAGTCCATATTATGGAAAGAACAGCTGAAATATGCAAAGAGATACAGTCCATCAATACTTTAAGAAATGAAGGTCAGTCAATCTGGAAAATAAAGAACTTTGAAAGTTTCTTCAAGTGTTGTCGCAAAAACCTTCAAGCGCTATGATGAAACTGGCTCTCATGAGGACTGCGACAGGAAAGAAAGGCCCAGAGTTACCTCTGCTGCAGAGGATAAGTTTGTTAGAGTTACCAGTCTTAGAAATTGCAGCCCAAATAAATGCATCATAGAGTAACAGACATGTCAACATTAATTGTTCAGAGGAGCTTTCATGGTTGAATTGCTGAAAAGAAACTACCACTAAATAACACCAAAAAGAAGGAGACTTGCTTGAGTCAAGAAACACGAGCAATGGACATTAGACTTGTGGAAATCTGTCCTTTGGTCTGATAGGTCCAAGTTTGAGATTTTTGGTTCCAACCGAGGTGTCTTTGTGAGAGAGTAGGTGAACGGATGATCTCTGCATGTTTGGCTCCCACTGTGATGCAAGGAGGAAGACGTGTGATGGTGTGGAGGTGCTTTGCTGGTGACACTGATTTATTTAGAATTCAAGGCACAGTCACCACATCAATCTGCAGCGACACACCATCCCATCTGGTTTGCACTTAGTGGGACTATCATTTGTTTTTCAACAGGACAATGACCCAACATATCTCCAGGCTGTGTAAGGGCTTTTTGATCAAGTAGAGTGATGGAGTGCTGCATCAGATGACCTGGCTTCCACAATCACCTGACTTCAACCCAATTGAGATGGTTTGGGATGAGTTGGACCGCAGAGTGAAGGAAAAGCTGCCAACAAGTGCTCAACATATGTGGGAACTCTTTCAAGACTGTTGGAAAAGCATTCCAGGTGAAGCTGGTTGAGAGAAAGCCAAGAGCTGTCAAGGCAACGGGTGGCTCCTTTGAAGATCTAAAAAATATTTTGATTGGTTTAACACTTCTTGTGTTAAGTTGGGTGAATTTTGGGCCATTCCTCCTGTCAGAGCTGGTGGAACTGAGTCAGGTTTGTAGGTATCCTTGCTCGCACACACTTTTTCAGTTTTGCCCACAAATATTTTATGGGATTGAGGTCAGGGTGTTGTGATGGCCACTCCAATACCTCGGCTTTGTTTGGAATTTGGAAGTATGCTTGGGGGTCATTGTCCATTTGGAAGACACATTTGCAAGCTTCAACTTCCTGACTGATGTCTTGAGATGTTGCTTCAATAGATCCACATAATTTGCTTTCATCATGATGCCATCTATTTTGTGAAGTGCACCAGTCTCTTGCAGCAAAGGACCCCCACAACATGACGCTGCCACCCCCGTGCTTCAAAGTTGGGATGGTGTTCTTCGCCTTGCAAGCATCCCCCTTTTTCCTCCAAACATAACGGTCATTATGGTCGAACAGTTCTATTTTTGTTTCATCAGACCAGAGGACATTTCTCCAAAAAGTATGATATTTGTCCCCATGTGCAGTTGCAAACCATAGTCTGGCTTTTTTAGAGCGGTGGCTTCTTCCTTGCCGAGCGGCCTTTCAGGTTGTGTCGATGTAGGACTCCTTTTACTGTGGATATAGATACTTTTGTACCGGTTTCCTCCAGCATCTTCACAAGGGCCTTTGTTGTTCTGGATTGATTCACACTTTCCGCACCAAAGTACGTTCATCTCTAGGAGACAGAACGCGTCTCCTTCCTGAGCGTAATGACAGTTGCGTGGTCCTATGGTGTTTATACTTGCGTATTATTGTTTGTACAGATGAACGTGGGACCTTCAGGCGTTTAGAAATTGCTCCCAAGGATGAACCAGACATGGAGTCCTACAATATTTATTCTGATTTCTTTTGATTTCCCCATGATGTCAAGCAAAGAGGCACTGAGTTTGAAGGTAGGCCTTGAAATACATCCACAGGTATACCTCCAATTGACTCCAATGATGTCAATTAGACTGTAAGAAGCTTCTAAAGCCATGCCATCATTTTCTGGAGTTTTCCAAGCTGTTTAAAGGAAGTCAACTTCGTGTATGTAAACTTCTGACCCACTGAAATTGTGATAGTGAATTATAAGTGAAATAATCTGTCTAAACAATTGTTGGAAAAATAACTTAGCACATCTACTTTGTGCATGACACAACTCACTTGCCAAAACTATAGTTGGTTAACACATTTGTGGAGTGGTTGAAAAACTAGTTTTAATGACTCCAACCGAAGTGTATGTAAACTTCCGACTTCAACTGTGTGTGTGTGTGTATATAAAAATAAAGAAACACAATAAATAGTGGATGCTATATACGGTTACAGTGCCAATACCAAATGATAGATATGTACTGTACATGCAGGTAGGGATTAGGAGAAAGTAGCGTAGGTGTCAGGGGAAGCCTAGGCAGTAGCGTAGGTGTAAGGGGAAGCCGTAGTTGTTAGCCAGTTAGCAGTCTTATGGCCAGGGGTTAAATGTTGTTTAGGAGTCTGTTGGTCTGAGTCTTGATGCACCAGGACCGTCTGCAGGACGGGAGCATGAGGAACTGTCCCCGTCTCGGGTGGCTGGAGTCTTTGGCAATTTTTCAGGCCTTTCTCAGACACAGCCTAGCATCTACGTCCTGGATGGCTGGGAGCTCACCCCCAGTGACGCGCTGGCCGTCCGCACCACCCTCTGCAGTTGTCATACCGGACGGTTATACAACAGGTCAGAATGCTCTCGATGGAGCATCTGTAAAAGTTCTTAAAGATTTCAGGGGACATGCCCAGTCATATTAGCCTCCTAAGGAAGGCTGTACTGGTGTGAGAGAACCATGATACGTTTTAGGTGATGTGGACAACGAGGAACTTGAAGCGTTTGACCCTCTCCACTCTGACATGGAGGGAGGGGTTGTTGTCCTGGCACCACACTGCCAGGTCTGGAATGAAGATGATATGTGCCATGACCAGCCTTTCAAAGCACTTCATTAATACAGATGTGAGTGCTACAGGGCGGTAGTCATTGTGGCAGGATGCCATAGTCTTTTGGGACAGGAACGATGGTAGTCAGCTTGAAACATGTGGGAATTACAGAGGAGAGGTTGAAAATTTTCAGGGCATTTGACAGCTCTAACGCTGCATGCACACAGGTTACTGCTGTACAGTACATTATGATACATGTTATCTAGTCTTCACCAACTAGTCGCCATATCACAACAAAAATAATCATGCTACACATTAGCAACTTCTTCAGTGGTTTACTACTGGTACCGCTAACTTTTTTAACTACAAAACACAGAAACTGTCACGTTGGTAGAAGGGGTCGGGAAACAGGTGTAGGAATGCGTAAGTAAAAAAATATCTTTATCTAAATTACAGCGTGCCGTGTAAAGGCACAGGGACGAAGACCAAACAAACACGTATACAAAACACAGGGTTGAAACCCAAACAAAAGAGCAAGGACTACCTCAAGTAAATAACACAAGAGCACAATGATACCACACGAGACGAGACCCATAATCATCTGCGCAATACACACAGCACGAAATCCAAAACAACACAGCACAGGTACTCACACGACCAACGGACATTGGAACAACAACCAACAGGCAATGGTGAACAAAGGGCAGACTTATACAATTACTAATCAAATGGGACCAGGTGTGCGTAGTGACAGTTCCCTCGACGTGCCATTTTCACATATGTTGATGTTGGGTTGATGCTGGAGATTTCATTGGGTGTCAGAAATTAAATACATGAATTACTTTCCTTTAATTGAATGGAATTCAATTGCTTGTGAATTTCATTAGCTTAACTGTTGTTCATTACTTTGCTTTAAATTAAAGTAGTACGGTTGGAATTCCTCTCTCAGCTGTGTACATTTGAGGCTACAGGTCAGGAAGAATTGGTAGAACAATATTCGTACTCCTTTCAGCATGTGTCAACAGTAAGAGATATTGATTCAAACCAGATGGAACAATTTGTGCTGTAAAGAACTATACTTAGTGAAGGCCTGTTCACTAGTAGATGCTGAATTGAGCTTTGAGAGAAACATGTCTCAAAAGTCCAAAAAATATGATTTCCTTTACTTCTGCCTCACTTGAATATTGAATAGATCTTTATTGAGTTTTGCCTCCCATACCACAGTCTGCATGCTGGGGACAGCCATTTTCTACTTGCCACAGATGCTGTATAGAAAGTCATTTATCTATTATGTTGTGGTCAGCATCACGTGTTGGGAGCTCAGCATTCTTTAAATACATATATATATATATTTTTTTTACCCCTTTTCTCCCTAATTTCGTGGTATCGGGAGAGACGAAGGTTGAAAGTCATGCGTCCTCCGATACACAACCCAACCAAGCCACACTGCTTCTTAACACAGTGCGCATCCAACCCATAAGCCAGCCACAGCCAATGTGTCGGAGGAAACACCTGGCAACCTTGGTTGGTGTGCACTGCGCCCGGCCCGCCACAGGTGTCGCTGGTGCGCGATGAGACAAGGATATCCCTACCGGCCAAACCCTCCCTAACCCAGACAACGCTAGGCCAATTGTGCGTCGCTCCAAGGACCTCCCGGTCATGACAGAGCCTGGGTGTGAAACCAGGGTCTCTGGTGGCACAGCTGGCACTGCAGTACAGTGCCCTTAACCACTGCGCCACCCGGGAGGCCAGGAGCTCAGCATTCTAATGTGTTTGGTCCATGTAATGTCTTACTATGTCACATTATAACTTCATGGGACCCTAAATGGAAAGTCAACCAACGGTCTCCATGGCATTGAGAGTTAATCTAAATGTCTAGTGTGTTTTCTCTAAAATAGGAAAGCTTATTCTTGCCGAAGAAAGTGATTGTCTTGAGCGCGTACAAACCCTATATCCACCATGTTATGACAGACAGACTGGTCTCAGCAGCGTATTTACCGAGCAGCTGGCAGATGGTTATATTTGTATATTTACTTTTGAAGGAGGGGCAGTGTTTGGATGTAATTAAACTCTTGACGAAGTGACACACCCACTTGTTTATGTTCTAGCCTCAATGGAGATGCCAAATCCCCTGAAACTAGAAATTGCTTAGCTGTCCATAATGTAGATCTACAATTCTGGGTTAAATAATCTCCAAGCAATTCCATGTAAGTATACTTTTCTCTGTGGTCTTGATCTTGAAATGTTTAGAGTAAAGTGAACATTCAGTCGATAGTGGATGTATGTGTGACTGTACCTATAACGAACACCAACAGGGGTGGTCTGTTTCTGGGAAAGATCTATTACTGTTTCTTGTTGGTGTTTGGTATTGGTCAGGGTATGTGCCACGAATTCTCTAGAGAAATACCTGTGTGAGCTCAGGCCCAGTGAAATGACTGGCAGTATTGCCCCATAGTGGGGGAAATATGATCTGCGAGGACAGTATGACCTTGGCAATAGTCCCAGTAATTAAACCTTCAAGAGGAGCCCTAACTGGCAAGTAGGAAATGCCTGCCTTAACCTTTAAATCATTTATTTACCCGCTGTTGTGACTACAGAGGAAATACAGAGCAAGGGGCAAACATGTGAGAACACACAGTTAAAATAAAATGAAAGGTTCCTAGGATCAAGCATATATCCTTTTTGGCTGAGACGACTGTTTACATGTTATTTGATTTGATGTGAAGAGACACAAACCCCGGAACAGACACATGCATACACACGATAACATACACACTATAGACATTGATTTTGTGTTGTCGATATTTGGTAGTATACTAGTGGCCTGAGGGCACACACTTAGTGTCTTGTGACATGTGTTGTGAATGTTTTTAAAATGGTACAACTGCCTTAATTTTGCTGGACCACAGGAAGAGTAGCTGCTGCCTTGCTAGTGGGGATCCACAATAAATACAAATACACCTTTCTTCTTCTGGTAACATTCCATATGTGACCTGAATGGTTGGGTTGAATCCAGACAGGAAAACATATTTAGCCATTCTCCATATGGACCTCAATGATAAGAGTTGAGTGGATTTGATGAATGTGGTGGCAAATGTTATTGTAGTGATTCAAATTGATAAAAATGGTGGGAATTGTAACTGAACAGTTAAAATGTACTTTAAATATTCCAAGGTCATGAGACAAAAGGAATCATTGAATGGTTCTTCTTTTATATGATTTACACTGTTTTAATTAATTTGGTGCTGAATTTATAAATTCAGTTGTCAATTAATCCCCCATTATCTATTTGATTCAATAATCATTTTCACCCCTCAGAAAAGTTAGCCAACAACGTAGGAAGAAACCGTTACCACAGAGTTAGACATTAGATTAGGGGGCTACACATTATATTAGGGGGGCTAGACATTAGATTAGGGGGCCTATACATTAGATTAGGGGGCTAGACATTAGATTGGAGCAGTTACTAGCCATACAAATGTGTAATTAAAGTTTGCATTCAACTTGTCTTTTTTCAATAAAAGGTCTTCATTAGTATGACTTGCCAGGCATTTGGCTGAAATGATAGTTGGCAGGAGTTCTGAGAAGCTTTGTTATTATTTCTACTGCTGTTTGCTCCTTTCAGGTTGTCACAGTCGTGTGTATAGGTGGCAGGGAAGTCAGGCGCAGGAGAATCAAAACTTGGTGGAATGGAGTAGTTTAATAACTTAAAACACAAAACTCCAAAACCATGAAATACAATGAAACAAAGTGGGTACGAGGACCCGTCGCGCACCAAATACAAAACATGAATACTGAACATAAAACAATCTCTGACAAAGACATGAGGGGAAACAGAGGGTTAAACACACAACAGGTAATGAATGGGATTGAAACCAGGTGTGTAGGAAGATAAGACAAAACCAATGGAAAATGAAAAATGGATCAATGATGGCTAGAAGACCGGTGACGTCGCCCGCCGAGCACCGCCCGAACAAGGAGAGGCTTCGACTTCGACAGAAGTCATGACAGATTTGGGATAGGGTTAAAATCAGTGGAGGCTGCTGAAGGGAGGACGGCTCATAATAATGGCTGGACAGAGTAAATGGAATGGCAGCAAACACATGGAAACCATATGTTTGATGTATTTGATACCATTCCACTTATTCCCCTCCAACCATTACCACGAACCCGTCCTCACCAATTAAGGTGCCAACCTCTTGTGGAACAACTCAACGGTTAAATTTAGGCATTAATTCTGATTGGTTCAGTTAAAGGGTAAGGTTTTAGGGTAAGGTTAAAATGGTTCCTAGCACTGGGGATTAACCCCACGATCCTTGGAGCCTGCAGAGCCTTCTTGATGGTAGCCTACTTAATGGTGACAGCGCTCACCGTTACCCCTAGTGGCAGGTATTGAAGGCATCTCTAGACGTCCTGGGAACCTGGATGAACGTTAAGTACTGCATTGGATCTGGTGTGATCTGGCTGGTTGAAATGGCTTATTGTGGCTTTAAACCCCTAATTTTCGCTCCCTTTCTGACAGTGACTGAAGTGTAATCATCAAGTAATGCTACAAAGTAATGGCCCCATTTAAGAGATGATAGCAACATGTCTTTTGACATTGTATTTGCCACTCACACTCAGTTTTAAGTGCATTTGTGGAGCGAAGGCTTTTGATGGAGTAGCTGGCCTCTAGAATCTAGATTGCTGTAATAAAAGTGAGGTAGAAAACCATGATCGTGAGTGCTACTATCAAGACCATGGCTTCTTTTCACAATCACAACAACTTATCTTTGTTTTTAAAGGGGAATGATTGGGCCTCCCGAGTGGCGCAGCGGTCTAAGGCACTGCATCGCAGAGCTAGAGGCGTCACTACAGACCCGGGTTTGGTCCTGGGCTGTATCACAACTGCCCGTGATAAGGAGTCCCATAGGGCAGGGCACAATTGGCCCAGCGTCATCCGAGCCTGGGGAGGGTTTGGCAGGGGGGCTTTACTTGGCTCATTGCGCTCTTGTGACTCCTTGAGGCGGGCCTGGCGCCTGCAGGCTGACCTCAGTCATCATTTGAGCAGTGTTTCCTCCGACACATTGGTGTGGGCGGGTGTTAAGAAGCTTGGTTTGGCGGGTCATGTTTTGGAAGAACCTTCGCCTCCCGAGCACATTGGGGAGTTACAACGATGAGACAAGATTGAAAAGAGGGGTAAAATATATAAAAAGGCTAATGATTGAAGTGAGGTTCAATATGTAGTACATAATATATCGTACAGCAAAACGTAAACACAATGCGGAGAACTTTTTCTGGGGGGGTGGACCATAAGCAAAATGTTATTTGACACAGAGAGAAGAAAAATATGAATTTCCTGAAATTCTAAACATTTTGCCATGGGGTGCTGAGAAAATATTGCAGTTTTAAAGCAAGTTTGCTGCAACTCTACACATTTTGTAAAGTGGCGGAGAGAAAATGTAGCAATTTTATAACTAATTTCATGCAATTCTACTCATGTTGCCATGGGGTGGACAGAAAAAGTAGCAGTTTTACAGCAAATTCTACTGCTATTCCACACATTTTGTCATAGGGTGGAGAGATTTTCTTTGCAGTTTTAAAGTGAAATTCCTCCAATTCTACACATTTAACCATGATATACTGTATGCCATGTTAATATGATATCTGAGTGAGAGTGACTAACAAAATCAATGGGGGTCCCCTGGAGGTCAGGGCCCCTGGGCACATGCCCTTCATGCCTGGTCGATAATTCAACCATGATTACTACAAGTTTAGATAGCTGGCTAAACTAACTTATCAATCTAAAAAGATTTAGCTGACATGGGCTAATTGAGTGACTGTCAGGCACTACTAATGCACAACCAAATTTTGAATTTTCACCATGTATATTCTACTGTTCTAACTCTCAACAGTAAGTTCAGACCACAACTGAGTTCCTAAAACTCTGTTTTTTTGAGGAGGTCAGTGGCCCCCTAGCAACCGAGGGCCCTAAGCGACCACTTATGTTGCTTTATGTTCAGGGCCGGCCCTGATACTATACTATCACATCACAAGAAAACAGACAACAGTTACCTCATGCTCCTCACACCCTGTTCACAGCTAAGATCATAGGTACTGAGGTTGCTGCAGCACCCCCTGATAAATCACAAATAACAAATAATTAATACAAATAAATGAGTGGACGAGGCCTTTATTATTCCTGTATGAGCGGAGAAAAATACTTGTCAGCAGAGCGGGGGAGAAAAACACCCCCGTAGACAACACCCCCACCCCAAAACATCTTCCTGTGGCCATGGCTAAGATGACTTCAATGAGCAATAATGCCCACCTGCATTGTTGTATTGTATACAGTGACCTCTCAATGGCTACAAACCTTACGTTGCTGTACCATAATCAATAATAGCAATAGTCAAATACAGTACCGCACTCAATTTGAACCAGTTATAGTTGTTAATTAATGATTTATAAAGTACATGTTAATCATTATTATTTCAACAAACAAGACCCCCCCCCACAGCTATGAAAAACACACATTCCCCTCACCCCAATGTTTTGACATGCTGACATGAATTGACCAGGTGAATGAGTTCTTTCAAAGAATTCACAAATGTTAACTTTTAACCAAATTATTACACAGCACCCTCTAGATTGGGAGTAATTAGCACGGTGACTACCAACTCTTGAGGCAACCAACTCTTGAGACAACCAACCCTCGAGGCAACCAACTCTCGAGACAACCAACCCTTGAGGCAACCAACCCTTGAGACAACCAACTCTTGAGGCAACCAACTCTTGAGACAACCAACCCTTGAGACAACCAACTCTTGAGGCAACCAACTCTTGAGGCAACCAACTCTTGAGGCAACCAACTCTTGAGGCAACCAACTCTTGAGGCAACCAACTCTTGAGGCAACCAACCCTTGAGGCAACCAACCCTTGAGGCAACCAACCCTTGAGACAACCAACCCTTGAGACAACCAACCCTTGAGGCAACCAACCCTTGAGACAACCAACCCTTGAGAAAAACATCCCCTGAGACAACCAACATCTGAGACAACCAACCCGTCTCCCATACCAATTGACTTCTGTGAAAATATGTCTCCTCTTATCTCCAAGGGAGCAGATTCCTTTTTCTCAGCTATAACATTGCATGAATTATTCAGGGTAGGAATATGATTTTTCCAACTCTCGTATTTTGCTATTATCTCTTTGTTTGTTCATGGTGTCTGGCTAATCCACTTTTGGTGTAGGTATAAAATGTCTTGCTGTGCGTAATTAACAAAATTCATATCTAAAAGGACCTAAAAGCATTTACTGTATGTAACATGATATGAAAGTTATGGTCTGTCAGTCATGATATATTGTGTCACTAATTGCTTTCAGCCTACTCTGTTTTCCACTATTTATAAGGACAGCTGGTGAGAGTGGACATTTCAAAGGCTGCTGATTGCACTCTTGTTTATTTTTTCAGAGTAAATCTCATTCAAATGGATTTATAACAGCATTTTGTTTTGGGGAGAATTTCTTGTGGAACTTATGAAAGCTTGGGAATGGGCAAGCAGTTTAGCCCTCTGCCAAGATATTAACTGAGGTTGTTATACAATAATTTCCAGTATATTTTCAGAAAGCATGTTTAATTTCCACAGCTGCTGTACCAATTAGCTACCCTGTGGCGCAGCGGTCTAAGGCACTGCATCTCAGAGCAAGAGGTGTCACTACAGACCCTGGTTTGAATCCAGGCTGTATCACATCCGGCTGTGATTGGGAGTCCCATAGGATGGTGCACAATTGATCCAGGTTTAGCTGGGGTAAGCCGTCATTGTAAATAATAATTTATTATTAACTGACCTGCCTAGTTAAAGGTTAAATACAAAATAATAATAATAATAATAATGAAGATCAAACACAATTCTGAGAGCACTACAGATGAAGGATCTTCATTTGAGCCAGTGTGCTAAGGCAGGACAATAGTCCTGCAGCAGCAGTAAGTGTTCATTATTATAATTAATGGTTATTTTTTGTAGGGGTTGATACATATTTCGTAAGGGAAAATCAAGTCTAAAATTTTAAAGTGGAAACTTCAGATGCGTCAAGTGACATAATGAAAACATCCCCATCAAAATCCCTGAGTTTAAACTTCAAATACACTGCATTTTAAAAAAAACTTCCTGCATTTCAGGGAAGTTCTACACAGGGTGATCAAATTAAGATCTTATATCTGTATCACTTTTTCAAATTATGTTGATTTTCGTAGCTGCTGTGCCGATCAAACACAATTCTGAAAGCAATAACTGGAAACCCACTATCAACCATTGATTTAATACCTGTAGCCTTAGTAGTTGTGTTGTTGTTGCTGTAACTAAACACTCATACTTCAAAGTCTTGGAGCAACAGAGAAGGGAAAACAATGGAACGATCTGAAGTATAAGTTCAGTGTTTATTACCACAGCCACAAAGTAAATGTTGGCTATAATATCTTAAAAATTATGAAGAAAAAAACGTGTTTTTCAGTCTTAATTTAATGTTAGGGTTATGAATAACGTTAGTAGTGTCGTTATGGTTAGGTTTAAAATCACATTTTAAGAAGATATACTTTATGCGTTTACGACTTTGTGGCTGTGGTAACTAGTGACAATCTTTGTTGAAGTCTTTTCTCTCAAGTTAGCTCTGGTCTCATGATAAACCCAGCGTCACTTCGCAATGGAGAAGTTACGAGAGCATGAAATAAACAAGGCTATTTCTGTCTAGCGACATTAAATCGAGGACAAAACCTGAGCTGCCTGCCTACATTTACAGTGACTGTCAGTTCAGCTGTTGGCTCAACAAGAGAACACTCCAGTGATCCCAAGACATACCTCATGCAGTTAACTGCAAGTTTGCAAAAACCTATTTTGTCAGCAGTTATATATAGCATGGTAAAATACAAAGTTGTGTCGATTCTGAAAAATTGCTAATTGCAACCATCTTTTTACTACAAAACAGAAATGCGCCATTTTCACATATGTTGATGTTGGGTGTTGTGCAGGAGATTTTGAATATGAAGTAGAAAAATGTTGACATTTTCCTTTAAGTGTCACTATACGGTACTCCTACTCTCTGGTGGACAGATCTACCTAAACATAACTGGTACAGTAGAATATGTCGGGAAGGAATGAGACGCATGGACCAACAAGCAGCAGTAGTTCCGGTGTTTGGGTTTTTCATCACTGTGTTTTTTTTGTTTTGTTATTTGGACAAATCACGGTTTCGCAGGTGTTAACATCTTTCGGATTTCAGAAGGGGAGGGGAAATTCGTCCCGGGATCTTGCAAAGATTGAGGTTCCACAACTCATTCCGGTTCCGCTCCTTGTTCTAGCATCTATTCATCTCTTCTCTTAACACGTATGGATCCAGAACTTAATCAAGCAGTTGATCAATTACGCAAGCCTTTAGTTCTGGTTTAACCAACATTATGACACTCCCAATAAGCAAGTTAGTGGCATGGCATCACTCTGCTAGCTAAAGAAACGACCGTTGATTGCAGTGCCATTTATTTTTACCGGCATGATCCATCTCTCTAAACTGGTAGTAAGGGATTCTAAACATTTACTTTATGTTCATTTCCTCAGGACTTTTAAATCCTATGTACAAAGTATGATCCAATTCAAGCATGACGCTTCAATATTGAACACTCATAGTCTTGGTTGTTGTAATGAATACTGTAGTCTACATATACGAGCAGGTTGATGAGGCATAACTGAGCGATTTCCATTAGATGGGCCAGCTCAAAAGTCAAAATGGGCTATTATTGTAAAAATTCATGAAACAAGATTAATGATGTAAAATGCTAACCTGTCACATACTTCCTCGTCATTGTGTAAACTTTTGTGGAGTTAAGGTTTAAGTTAATTAACATATACATTGGAATATTAATAGGGAAACCCACAGAATGTATCTTAATTTCTTTCAGTAGTATATACAGAACGTATATTAATTTATTTCAAGTAGTTAGATAATACTGATAATACAAAACATGTTTTCTTTCCAAATGGAGGAGGAGAAAAATGCACTTGTCTGCCTAAATTCTTTGTCTCTTGCTCAGTCAGCCAACAATCATTAACTGTGAGCTCTTAAAATGTGAACAGGGACGGACTCATTTCTCCCTCCTACGTGTACATATTCATGTAGTCTCAATTGATCTTCTGTTCTTACACATTCCATTTTGAGTACTACATCCCAAAACGAATTTGGAAAAACACTGCATTATTGTCTTGAGCAGCTTTGGGCTTATTTCATGCAACTCTGACCAGAATATCTAAAGCAAGCAGAAGGTAAACCACATCTCAGGGCTTCTTTACTTTCTTTCAACATCCTTTTAAATAGTAGAAATACATACTTTATAGGTAGAAATATTCACAATATGTGTATCACTAGCGTGCAACAGTGCTTCAGCAATGTAGTTTAATTACAAACTCAGATCATGTGATTTGAATAGTTTTCTAATGTGAAGATCACAGACGTGATCTTGATGATGTGTAACCATCTTATTTACAGGTCTCAGAAGAAGAAGTGTCATCCAAGCTTAATTGTTATACCTTTGTGCCGGTGCTGAAGACATTGCCAATTAAAATCACGCTCACAGAGGCTGTGAAAACAGGACTACTCACAGGCAAACCAAATAAGGTACTTGGCACCAACTTCAATCAGCCACTTTTGTGTGGTCTCAATTCTTACACTGTAAAAGAAAAATATGTTGATTCCACATAAAATTGTAAGGGAACCAGCTGCATCAGGATTGTGCATTTTCAACTGGTTGCCTTACAATTGTATGTTGAATAAACGTATATTTTTTATTGTATTTTTTTTTTACAGTGTATGCATGAATACATGCACTCAGATAATATCCCTGTCAAAACATTATTAATAATGCACCAAATGAACAGGATGAGATGATGTCTCCTCATTGATACAGCTATTTCAAATGTCATACGCTCATCAAATGAGAAAGAAATTGAAAATATGTTTGACCAATCCATGTTTGCGTCCATTTCCACAGTCTCAAACTTTGGCTGTAGCCTTTGTTGGTTTTCAATGCACCTGATTATGAAATGATAATGTTTATATAACATCAGTTGTCAAGTAGTCACTGTTGATATGGGGAGCGAATCTTTCACACCACGCCCATGGCATTTTCAATGCGCTTCAATTCAAGCACTCAGTTAGCGAATCCATTTAGTTAAGGCAACCATGAAGCAAGTCTGTTGGCTATATCGTGTAGAAAAATACTGCATTATCACATGGACAGAATTGCATCAGCCTTGTAGTACATGAGGTGTGGTTGTGAATAATATCTAGAGGGACTGGCTCAATAGGTTACCATAGATACAAATGTGAAGAGTTCAAAAACTCCAGGCCTTTTTTCTTTACCATGGTAACATACAGAACACAGGAGAAACCAAATCTGCAAGTTATTTATTTAAAGTCAATCTTATGTTGCCTTTTGTGATGAATATGAAGGTCTGAGTTATGCACATGGATATCTAAGAGCCTGTTGTTCAGAAAACTAGCAGATGTTACAAGGAGGTGAATATAAACTGCAGGTGCACTCTGTGAGCAAACATTAAGTAGTATACAGTATATACTACAAATCAGGATACAAGTCTAGGTCCCAAAGGCTCCTTATCAGCTTCTACCCCCAAGCAATATGACTGCTGAACAATTAATCAAATGGACACCCGGACTATTTACATTGACCCCCCCCCTTTTTATTTTTACACGGCTGCTACTCGGCTGTTTATTTTCTACGCATAGTTACTTCACACCTACATGTACAAATTACCTTGACTAACCTGTACCCCCGCACATTGACTCGATACCGGTACCCCCTGTATATAGCCTCGTCATTATTATTTTATTGTGTTACTTTTTATTACATTTTTTACTTTAGTTTATTTAGTAAATATTTTCTTAACTATTTCTTGAACTGCATTGTTTGTTAAGGGTTTGTAAGTAAGCATTTCACGGTAAGGTCTACCTGTTGTATTCATTGCATGTGACAAATACAATTAAATTTGATATAAAGCTGAGAGATGTAAAGGTGAGTTGATATTTATCTCAATGTTCTTTGCTATGTTCTCCTTAATATTCTCTCTATACCTAGCATGATTAGGACCAATAATAACATGTATACTACTTACTAGCAGTAACCATTTCCAGTACTTAATATTCTCTCTATACCTAGCATGATTAGGACCAACAATAACATGTATACTGCTTACTAGCAGTAACAATTTCCAGTACTTAATATTCTCTCTATACCTAGCATGATTAGGACCAACAATAACATGTATACTGCTTACTAGCAATAACCATTTCCAGTCCTTAATGTTGTTGGTACTTAATGCTGTTCAGAGTTAAACTTGCCATTGAAAACTGCTGTGACATTGTTCTATTCAAATGCAGCTTTACTAAGCAATATCCTGTAGTTTTGATATCTGTAGTTCCCTTTATAGACAGCTGATTTTAAAATATATACGATTTTAGAGATATTATATATTAATTTGACAGTATTTTACTCACGTTCCCTCATTTCCCATTCAGATGTTCAATTATGAACTTACATTGGTATAGGTTATATGCTAGCATGGAATGAATGAGATATATTATACAAGCCATTTTCACATGAACAATGTTCAATTCAGCCAAGACGAATGAATGCTACAAAGAATAATCAGAATAAGCACACTGAATCTAAAGGGGACTTGAGAGTACATTCTTGAAAGAGATATTGTAGCAAATGTATGAAAAAGTCAAACCCATACAGACATTCCAAATGGTTTGGATTATGCAACAACTGTTGTTAAAAGAGCTTCTCTTACTGTAGAAGTCCAGCTTTACCTTTTCGAACATCCATTTTGAGTACAATTGAAAGATAGACAGAATACATTATGTTTTCTCCACATAATAATTACATTTTAAATGCAGTGTATCACACATCTAGTTAACATCTAGTGAATCTCTGAAAGAAAACACTAACATTTATGAATGTTTCGTTTCATTTTATTTAGACAGTGATAAAAGATTTCTAAATAAATTGTGACTGTATGGAGAACATACAGTCATCCAGGACGGGTGTCCCTTCTCCCCTAGAGAAATTACTTACTATAATTATGAAGAACAAATAGTATCAGTTAAGCTCTTACTCAACCAGTGAGGCATGTGGTAGTGCATGTGTACAGTTCATGTGGGCCATGTGTTCTGGTAAAAGGAAACCCAGGAGAGAGACATAATTACACATCCCGCTCTCGCTTAGGAGCTGGAAGTTATACACAGGGACTTGCCGAGGTTCACTTCAGGATTGCTCAGGTTACAGTAACTCATCTAAGTGGCTCATCAAGGTTTCCTGATCCTCTGTCAGAATTGAGGAGTTCCCAAGCAGTAGGCGACTGAAGACACCATGTCGGACGGAGGGCTTTTCAAGGCGGAGGTGATCTATATCAGTGACTGTGAAAAACGTGGAGCAGGGGACATGGTCCAACAGGAGACATATACTCGGGTAAGTGCTTATGTTCTACTCTTACTACCTCAATGTGATACTCGCATTTACAGCAGAACCAACAACAACATTAATCACAAGGTGAATCTTAAAGCTTTGCATTCATGTCCTATATGTCACACCTTCTCTGCTTGAGGCCAAGACATAGTAACTTTAGCAAAAAGATTTGATAATAACAATGTTTTGCTAAGGCTAACAGCTTGACTCCCTTCCATATGTGACTATTTTAATTACGTACTGTAGCTTCTGAGATTAAATCTATACATAGTAATAAACATGACACACAAATGGCAGATTGTAATTTTTGGTTAAACACTACTTGCCATAATCTATACTGTTCCAATTGTTGTGACCTTTGCTTGTACCTTTTAAATGAGAGAACATGCCTTCTGAGATTCCATTTTTACATAGTATACCAAAAGACAAACAAATTGGTTATATGAAGTTATGGTTACAATCCTGATTTGAAGATGGGTCTCAGATATGCAATGTATTAGTGATTATGTAAAAATCCAGTTTTGTTTACCCTTTTCTAAATTATATTTACCTGAGACTTGCTTTAATTACTTTGCAATTGAATGGCAAAATGTTTATCTATCATGGTTCAATAATTCAGAATTTGAAATGAAATAAAATAAAATAAATCTACCTCATTGACAGTCGTCTTCAGTTATCATTAGTCAACAATGTGTTAATTAATATTCATAGAACCTTTTCACCCCTATCCCATGTTTTTTTTTCCTTCTCAGTTGATATCTCCTCCTGATCACACAACCCCACCCCAGACCCCTCCCCCTATAAATACCCAGCCAGAAAATACAGTCCACCATTTTGTATCCGGGCCCGCTACTATGGAAACAGCTGTTAACAAACCCCAGGGCATTTCTCAGCAGCAGTGGCACAACACCCCTGTGGGTGCTGAGGTCAGCTTGGATCTCTTTTTAAATAGAGAGTCTGACTCAGACGAGAGACTAAGCCCCGCGAACTCCACAGACCTGTTTCCTGCTTCTTCCAAGAGTCAGAGTCAGGAGTCCATCCTCTCTGAGAGTTGGGACAAAGACAGGAGCTGGTCAGCACTTCAAATGTCCCCTGAGACGTCTTGCGCTGTGTCCCCGTGCTCCTCAGTGAGATCTGGCATGTTCACCCCCTCTGTTGTGCGAGTCAAGAGGCACTTCCTAGAACCTGGCTCCAGTTTAGTCCACATGCCGCCAACCTGCCTCTCACCAACTTGTTGTGCAAGTCCCTCCTCGTCCCCCTGTCCCCTGTCCCCCCGCTCCCGCCACAGGCCTCCTCCCACGCGACTCTCCCTGCTAACAGCTATCCTCCGAAAGGGCCGCCTGCCAGTCCTGTCCCCTACTCTGACTCTACAGAGACCCTACTCCCCCTGCTGGCCCATTCACCATGGGACTTCCTGTAACGCCTGCTCTGCAGCCTCCAGTGTGGCCTCTATTCCTCTGGAGGTGTTCTCATCCAGGGCCCAGTCCTCAGCCTCCATACACAGCCCAGTTCAGAGTTACCATCACAGGGATGGATGTGTGTTAGAGTCCCTTAGATCTGTCAATGCACCCCTGTCCATAGAGTCTAAGGAGCTTTCCACCTCATGGAGAATGGTTGGCCCTCATAGCCCACCAGTAAGACACTCAGAAAAACTGAAATCAAACAATGGAATTATCTCTGAGAGGGTCACCTCCCCCTCTTATCGAAGCCTTGTGGCGTCACCAGTCCCACCGTTGTCTCAACCGTTCCCTCAGAACCTCCCCAAACCAGTAGACCACACCAAAGTTCCAAGTCCACCTCTGTACTCATCACACTCACGATTCAGACGTCTGTTTCCCGAGCCACTCGACAACTCAGTTAACTCAAGACTTAACTCACTGTCACCTGAGCTGAAACCAGTTAAGATCCAGGGGGCTTCTGTGCCCCAAGATTCAAATCAACCCCTGTATTCGTCACACTCAAGACTTAAATGTCTGTCTCCTAATCCAGCTCACAACCAGGGGACCTCTGCATGTCAACCTCTTTACTCATCCTTCTCAAAGCTCAGCTCATCGCCTCCCGGAATAGTAAACTCCTCATCAAACTCAACACTCGACTCACTGTCTCCCGGACCAGTAAAGACCTCTTCAAACTCAACACTTGACACACTGTCTGCTGAACCTAAACCAGTTAGCAAGAACTTTGTACAAGCTCTGAATTCTCACCTACAATCAAAGCTCACCTTTCTGTCTTCTGCACCTGCTAATAACCAGGAGACCTTTAAGGCCCTTGATACGTCTACACCTGAAGTTTCCTCCATGGGAACCTCTAACAATCGGGGGATTTCTATGGGGACCCTTAACACATGGGGGACCGCAAGGCCCCAAGTTTGGAGTCCACTGCCCTACTCATGTCTTTCCAGGTCTCCTAAACCTCTCTCTCTCTCCTGCTGTGCCCCAGAGGGCCATCTTTCTGCCTCATCCCACTCACCCAGTGGCATAGTTTCCTCTGCACAGAGGTACACAGATACAATATCACCAACCCCATTACAGAACGGCCTGAAAACACCTCCACACTCGATGTTGCAACTCGGTGTCTCCCCAGCTCACAGAGCTTTCCACCTCACTCCCACCCTCTACACACCCCCAGGATGTCCATCCTCTAAGCCCCCCACTCCCCCCTCTACACCCGACCGTTTCACCCTCTCCCCTTCTCCGGCGCCCCCGACCCGAGACCTTACTCCGTCTCCCTCTCTCTCCCTGCGCTCCACGCCCTCTCCATGCCTATGGAGGGAGATGTCAGACTCCATTGATACAAAAAGAAAGGTAGCTACTCTGCATGCTGGCATCCAATCGCACGCCACCTGCATGAGTCAAGTAAACAAGGACAAAGGAAACTATTAATGTCCTGTGACCGACATTGAGTACTGTAAGAATGATTGCGTATCTGGCAAGATGCCGCTCGGCTAAAAATGATCTTGTTAACTTACAACCTCTAACAGTAACTATATTGTCCTTGGTTCCCAACTGTCATATTTGCTTTTCAGAGACAGTTAGTGAAAGTTTTTTTTCATTAAAATGTTGTAGGGTTCAAGTGCATTATGTCGAAATAGAATTGTGTTGTTACATTGAGAAATTGAATAATTTTGAACATTTCTAGCAAAGCCCAGCCTGGGAATAGCACTATAAATAAGATTTGTTTTGTATTTTTCATATCCCTCCGCCCATCCCTCTCAACTCTAGCCACACAAGATCAAGTTAAGCTATAAAGCCCTCGCTGCAATTCCCACAAACATCGTTCTGTTGGACCAGCAGGTAAGCACAGTCTGCTGACGTTTCTGTTGAAAACCCAATATCCCTATCTCATTGCTAATTGACAATCAGCCAGAAACCTTACAGGTAAACAGCTGCCAAATTATGGTTGATACAGACATACATGACCTGGATCAATCGGCAGTAGAAACAATAAACTGTTTTTCCCACCCCTGTTTTGTTAAAAAGCTGACAGATGGGGCTGGAGAAAATGTAACCATTCAAAATTATAGACAGAGTTAGGGATGCAAGGACTGACCATCCATGATATAAAAATTACAGTTTCAATCACGTTTTGAGGCTATATAGTGTTTGTTTACATTTACTTTGTTTACAAACAATGGAGTTAAACAAGCTAATATGTTGGGTTCTGATGGGGTACAACAGTTGAACTAAGCTCATGAGGCATTTTTAAGTGATATTCTTGAAGAATCAATGGGTGCACATCATACATTTATAAGTCCAAATATGTATGTAGTAACTGCCCCTTTAAGTTCAACAGTGCAGTCTGATTTTGGGGCAACAATTTGAGGAATGAAAAATGTAAGTATTTTTAGTGACTGAAAATGGGTGGTTTATTCAGTCAAATGGAGGAATAACATGCTATAATAACAACATGCTTATTGGAATGAGTCACTACAATTCTCATTTAGTCAACAGAATTGGAATGAGTTTATTTTGTTACTACAGAAAATTATTTACCTTTGATTGTGCCTGTGCAGGGTTGACATGCTTCAGACTGAGGATAGAAGTGGATGACAGGAACATTTACAAAATGCCTGACAGTCTCAATCGCTTTACAAATGTTGACTCAATAGAAAATACATTAAAACATTCTCCATTGAAAGAAAGAAAAAAGTTTGTAAAACCTTGAAAGTTGTTCTATTCGTTCTGTGTAGATCACATGACAAAGGAAGAGAACATATACAGTGCCTTGCGAAAATATTCGGCCCCCTTGAACTTTGTGAACTTTTGCCACATTTCAGGCTTCAAACATAAAGATATAAAACTGTATTTTTTTGTGAAGAATCAACAACAAGTGGGACACAATCATGAAGTGGAACGACATTTATTGGATATTTCAAACTTTTTTAACAAATCAAAAACTGATAAATTGGGCGTGCAAAATTATTCAGCCCCTTTACTTTCAGTGCAGCAAACTCTCTCCAGAAGTTCAGTGAGGATCTCTGGATGATCCAATGTTGACCTAAATGACTAATGATGATAAATACAATCCACCTGTGTGTAATCAAGTCTCCGTATAAATGCACCTGCACTGTGATAGTCTCATAGGTCCGTTAAAAGTGCAGAGAGCATCATGAAGAACAAGGAACACACCAGGCAGGTCCGAGATACTGTTGTGAAGAAGTTTAAAGCGTGATTTGGATACAAAAAGATTTCCCAAGCTTTAAACATCCCAAGGAGCACTGTGCAAGCGATAATATTGAAATGGAAGGAGTATCAGACCACTGCAAATCTACCAAGACCTGGCCGTCCCTCTAAACTTTCAGCTCATACAAGGAGAAGACTGATCAGAGATGCAGCCAAGAGGCCCATGATCACTCTGGATGAACTGCAGATATCTAAAGCTGAGGTGGGAGACTCTTTCCATAGGACAACAATCAGTCGTATATTGCACAAATCTGGCCTATATGGAAGTGTGGCAAGAAGAAAGCCATTTCTTAAAGATATCCATAAAAAGTGTCGTTTAAAGGTTGCCACAAGCCACCTGGGAGACACACCAAACATGTGGAAGAAGGTGCTCTGGTCAGAGGAAACCAAAATTGAACTTTTTGGCAACAATGCAAAACGTTATGTTTGGCGTAAAAGCAACACAGCTCATCACCCTGAACACACCATCCCCACTGTCAAACATGGTGGTGGCAGCATCATGGTTTGGGCCTGCTTTTCTTCAGCAGGGACAGGGAAGATGGTTAAAATTGATGGGAAGATGGATGGAGCCAAATACAGGACCATTCTGGAAGAAAACCTGATGGAGTCTGCAAAAGACCTGAGACTGGGACGGAGATTTATCTTCCAACAAGACAATGATCCAAAACATAAAGCAAAATCTACAATGGAATGGTTCAAAAATAAACATATCCAGGTGTTAGAATGGCCAAGTCAAAGTCCAGACCTGAATCCAATCGAGAATCTGTGGAAAGAACTGAAAACTGCTGTTCACAAATGCTCTCCATCCAACCTCACTGAGCTCGAGCTGTTTTGCAAGGAGGAATGGGAAAAAATGTCAGTCTCTCGATGTGCAAAACTGATAGAGACATACCCCAAGCGACTTACAGCTGTAATCGCAGCAAAAGGTGGCGCTACAAAGTATTAACTTAAGAGGGCTGAATAATTTTGCACGCCCAATTTTTCCGTTTTTGATTTGTTAAAAAAGTTTGAAATATCCAATAAATGTCGTTCCACTTCATGATTGTGTCCCACTTGTTGTTGATTCTTCACAAAAAATACAGTTTTATATCTTTATGTTTGAAGCCTGAAATGTGGCAAAAGTTCGCAAAGTTCAAGGGGGCCGAATACTTTCGCAATGCATTGTACTATAAAGAAAGAATTTCATACAGTATGTGCGGATCAGGAAAATTCTCACACAAAAGGGTGATCAAATTAAGATCCTACACCTGTACGTACTGTACTGTACGTTGTGTCCATTGATGTTTCTCAATTTATATTGCTTTCACAGGCAATTGATGATCAAGTGCACAAAGAAGGAGATTCACAGGACCCAGTGGACAGACGTAAGAAAGAGGACACACATGCAGAGGTACAGTACAGTGGAGTATAGTGCAGAACAGTGTGGCCTCTGATTCCTAAGACACTGTGTACTTGTAGCATCAATTATTTTGTAAATATATTCTGTAAATGCTTGTTTGCCACAACTTTTCTTTACACGTTTCCATGTAGATGTACTTGACTTTGAGGCAGCTGAGCATCTGTACTGTAAAAAAGTCCAATACTTTCTCTGAAGTGTTCGGAAACCAATTTAGTCCGTTCAAAAATAAAGTGCAAATTTATATTTTAAAACCATATATTGCAGGACTGTTAGCTTGATGATAAAGGTCTTGTTAAGAATATTACAGCTACTATAGCCTTGCATATATGCTGCAAGAATGTCTATTTAACTGCTGATTCTCTCTACAGATGTGTTCCCCTGCACAGTTGCGAAAGCAGTCAGAAGATCTGTACGCTGTCATAGACGAAGTGTTAGAGGACCCCATTCCAATGGTGAGTTTTGTATTGACCTGCACTCACTTGAGCCAAAGTAGAAGAGATCAAATGAAGTGTTCTCTTTTATGATTACTTTTGGCATCTTTCAGCGCCAAGCATCTCCCGCTCTCGCATACTCCAGGGAATCAATGGACAAATGTGCACCAAAGGTATGTAAGATGCTGTTCAGGTGGGCCTTCGTGCTTCAGCAAACAAATGAAAGGAGGGCAGCTCAATAGCAATGTCAAAAATCAGGAGAAGGGCTTACCAAGAAAAACTTCCAATGTAAGAAGCCCTCACAGCAATATGTAGAATAGAATAGAACACTTATTCCCCCAAGAAGGAACTTCAGTTGTGGCAAGTCGGATAAGATAAAGATATATATAGTAAACATACAAACAACAACATTCACACGTTCGATACAAATGCTTACAAGGTATAATATATACAAGATAAACATACTGCACACAAATACCTTTTCATTTAAACACCGTACTGACGCTGGTAAAAAAAAAACTGTTAGTGGTTCTCTTGGTTTTAAAAGTATATACGCCCTGATTGCGCTATTGCATATTTACTATTCAGTGGATGTGTTATCCAAAATTATTTCTTTACCCCTCTTACATGAGCGGTCTGTTTAAATGTCTCGTAGGTGGCTTGTCTCTTATGTCAGACTTTGTTCAGTTTCTCATAACTTATTAGAAAGCAATAATGTGATCTATTCTTATTGGCAATCTAATGCACAACGGAAAACGTTGTATCACTATGCATGTCTATAAATCTCAGTGAAAACTCAAATAATCTCATTACATTGCATACAGGTACAATAATCTCATTACAATGCATACAGGTACAATAATCTCATTACAATGCATACAGGTACAATAATCTCATTACAATGCATACAGGTACAATAATCTCATTACAATGCATACAGGTACAATAATCTCATTACATTGCATACAGGTACAATAATCTCATTACAATGCATACAGGTACAATAATCTCATTACAATGCATACAGGTACAGTAGCATAATATCCCTTTCTACATCCATTATTCCAACTGTCTTTGTATGTTGGAGTGTGTGTGTGCATTTGTGTGTGTGCATTCGTGTGTGTGTGTGTGTGTGCTTGTGTGTGTGCTTGTGTGTGTGCTTGTGTGTGTGCTTGTGTGTGTGCGTGTGGTCAGATACTGATCATATGAAATGAGATGATCCTCTAACTGGCTGATAATTATGTTGGTAATATCCCCTTCCATAGGGCTACACAATGTGTTACACAAAGTGGATTGAAAAGACAGTCCAGATGTATAAAGGTGACATTCAGGATCATAACAGTCTACTTATACAATTACCACCACAAACAGCCCAGCAAGTAGATAAACTGACTTTACCAGGAATAGTCTTCTCATAAAGTTCTCATTATTTGCGTTTTTCTGTTTGCTTTGTCCCACATGTAGCGATACACCTCATTGCCAAGGTCATTGGGACGTGAAACAAAATATGTGAGTATACAGATGTATGTTTGTTTTGTCCCCTAAGCAGGATCCACTATACATTCCAAAATAAATGAGAATGCTTGTTATTGTGCATCTGGAACTGCAAACTTGCTCTCTAAAGGAAAAAACAAAACACTTTTCAGGCTCTACAAAAAGATGAATCTGATGTCTACATTGGAAAGCACAATAACTTTCATGACTAATTACTGTGTCTGTAATTAAATGACTACACAATGTGCTATTTGATCAATCCATGAGGTGTTCTTTGTTGTGTTGTTTTCATTTCTCATATGTGTTTGTAAGAAAAGAAATGAATAGAATATCCTGAAAAAGATTGTCCTCATGAGATTTAGAGATACCCTGTATATGAAAGCAGGTTACATTGCATAGGGAACATCAACATTTTGTTTCTTAGAGTAGTGGGTATGTTTGAGAAGGGGATTTTCTGAGTGAAAACTTGTGGTGGACGTTGGCTTTCATGATATCATTACGGTGCAGATGTTCTACCCCTCAATGGGTCTTCAGATATCAAGCTGGAAAATGTAATCTGTTATAGTTAATAAACTATATCTGGAAATATTTAGATTAATACAACAATTTACTGAAGTATCTCAGCATGCAAACAACATGACAGCTTTGTCTGGGGAATGACACTGCATGATAAGACAGGACTCAAAACAAAACCAGTCATGAATGTTTCATTAAGTTGTATTTATATTCACTGAACTTTACGAATTTTACATCAAGAGACACATCCTTCTTTTCAAGATTTTGTCTTCAGTAGAGTCCATTGTCATCGAAGCCAAATAAAGACTCTTTCTAATCAAAGGAAGACTAGTTCTTTGTGCAGCAAGTTGACACTTGGATGATTACATACTGTATGTGGGATCTTAATTTGTTCATCCTGTTGCAGGATAACAGGAAATGTAAAGCTTGTTGTGTATTTAAGGTTTTAAAAGGCTTCTGAAGTTTATTTCCACTTTGAAATTGTAGACTTTATTTTTTTTATTTTCCCTTTACGAAAAATGTATTAACCCATACTAAAATGTCAATTTAATTATAATCAAAATTATAATTCACCTGTTCTTACAGGATCATTTCTCTGCCTTAGCAAACTGGGTCAAATTAAGATTCTACATTTATAGGAAAAATCCAAAATACATCAACATTATATACAGTATGTGCTGATATTTTGTTTTTTTACAGTCAATCTTCAACCTACAACGGTCTGTTGAGAGAAAACTGGCAGACACCTATAAGGTAGTTATTCTATTGCAAATATGTCAAATCTGTTTAAACTACGTTATGCTAATGAATGGCCATCACATAAGCTTTGCTATTTCTTTATTAAGTGTATATTTACTGTTATCTTATTTTTTTGTTATCTACTAAATCAAATGAATCGAGACATATTTTCAAACCTTACAGACCAAGCCTGGCGTAATCCGACCTGCCAATATTATCCCAAGATTGCCAGAGGAAAATTATGATGAAGCGTTTCATCCAAACCCCTTCAAGCAATATCTGGACGAGTTGACTGTCAATGACCAGAACAAGGTAGGCATAGTTTAACCCACAATACCTTGGTATTAGGTTACCTCAGAACACATGTGTTGAAAACAACTACGTTTATCTTATGGGATTGCCTGATTCATTCAGAGTATACATATTAACCAGCACTTAGACATAACTGTTTCCAAATAGCATATTTGACATACAAAAATGGGAAAGTGGGTTTAGTGTAGAACTTCTGCATAAGTCTCTGTTTACTTGTGAAGGTTACTTTAGAGGCTTTCCTTTTTTTCTTCTTGTTTTTATTTGTAGATTTTCAGACATGGGAACAGAGACATTGAAACAGTACAACACACCCAGTCCTTTAAAACCCCGCCCACTCCACCGCTTCCGTCCCTCCCTCCCTCCCTTCCTCCCACCCACCCACCCTTCCATCCCACCCACCCACCCTCCCTCCCTCCCTCCCTCCCTCCCTCCCTCCCTCCCTCCCTCCCTCCCTCCCTCCCTCCCTCCCTCCCTCCCTCCCTCCCTCCCTCCCTCCCTCCCTCCCTCCCTCCCTCCCTCCCTCCCTCCCTCCCTCCCTCCCTCCCTCCCTCCCTCCCTCCCTCCCTCCCTCCCTCCCTCCCACCCACCCTTCCCTCCCTCCCTCCCTCCCCTCCCTCCCTCCCTCCCTCCCTCCCTCCCTCCCTCCCTCCCACCCACCCCTTCCCTCCCTCCCTCCCCACCAAGGCATCATACCAAGACATCATAAAATAAAAAAATAAAAGTAGACAAATAAAAACAAACATTGAGAAAAACAAAGACAAAAATAGCAATACTTTGTAACAATAATAGTGATGATTGGTCATACAACAGCACTACTGATCTTTATTAGCAGCTCCAACACATCTGGCCCATATCATTGCCTCTTAGTCCTTGTCCCGGTGACCCTGAGGGGCGCACAACCCCACCCCAGCCTCCAGCACACTGACTCCAATCAAGGGCTTGGTAATAAGTCGTTTTGTTGAATTGAGAGAGCTTTCGCCGTGGCAATAACAAAGATGCAGACGTTATTGGATTTGCTGTTTAGTCAAATGGAACTAGGATTAGTTAAATTCAAGAGCATTTGAATTATATTCATGAGGTTTAGAGATGTTTTGTAAAAGCAGAGTTTGTAGATATAGGTCTGTCAGTTTTCCAAGAACATGAAGGTGGATTGTCTACATTTGCCATGACTGAAAGGCACTGCAGTCGCTTCAATCGTGACCTTGTTGACCTGAAATGATTTCCCCTTTGCTCTAAAACCTGATTTTTTGAAAGATGGGAGAGATCATTTACGACAATTCTAGGCGACATGTTAAAGTAGGAATCCTTAATACTGAAACTGCCACGTCCGTTTGGAATAACAAAAAAGTTACTGCAAACAAAAGTTTGGACACGCCTACTCATTCAAAGGTTCATTCAAAAGCAGTGCAACACAAACAACAGCACAGAGTTACACATGGAATAAACAAGCATACAGTCAATACACACAATAGAAAAAAAAGAATGTCTATATACAGTACGTTGTATGCAAATGGCATGAGGAGGTAAGGCAATAAATAGGCCATAGTAGCGAAGTAATTACAATTTAGCAAATTAACACTGGAGTGATAGATGAGCAGATTGTGATGTGCAAGTAGAAATACTGGTGTGCAAAAGAGCAGAAAAGTAAATAAAAACAATATGGGGATGAGGTAGGTAGATTGGGTGGGCTATTTACAGATGGGCTATGTACTGTTGCAGCGATCGGTTAGCTGCCCAGATAGCTGATGTTTAAAGTTAGTGAGGGAAATATAAGTCGCCAGCTTCAGAGATTTTTGCAATTTGTTCCAGTCATTGGCTGCAGAGAACAGGTAGGAAAGGCAGCCAAAGGAGGTGTTGGCCTTGGGGATGACCAGTGAGATATTCCTGTAGAAAATAGGAAAAATAATGAAATACCCTTGAATGAGTAGGTATGTCCAAAATTTTGACTGGTACTTTAATTTGACTCAAAAGAAAAGTGAGTTTGTGGGTGATTCTCCAATACAATGTCACATTATGTAAGCTCCTACTGACAAACTTTTTATGTTCCTATCAAGTACATATGAAGAGTTTATTTCCAAAACACTATACAGTGCCAACAGGACAATGACCCTAAGCACACAGCCAAGATAATGCACGAGTGGCTTCCGGACAAGTCTCCGAATGTCGTTGAGTGGCCCAGCCAGAGCCCGGGTTTTAACCCGATTGAATATCTCTGGACCTGAAAATAGGTGTGTAGCAACGCTCCCCATCCAACCTGACAGCGCTTGAAAGGATCTGCAGAGAAGAATGGGAGAAACTCCCCAAATACAGGTGTGCCAAGCTTGTAGCGTCATACCCAAGAAGACTCGAGGCTGTAATCACTGCCAAAGGCACTTCAACAAAGTACTGAGTAAAGGGTCTGAATACTTAAGCAAATGTGATATTTCAGTTGTTAATTATTAATAAAATAGCAAACATTTATAAAAAACTGTTTTTCCTTTGTCATTATGCGTTATTGTGTGTAGATAGATGAGGGGGTAAAAAACGATTCAATCCATTTTAGAACAAGGCTGTAACCTAACAAAATGAGTAAGGCTGTAATGTAACAAAATGTGGGGAAAAATCAAGGGGTCTGAATACTTTCCAAAAGCATTGTATATACATTTTCAGAGATGTTGGTAATTGAGCTTTTCTTTAAAGAAATTATGAAAGAGATTGGTTAGTTTTTTCACTATCTAATTATGGCATGGTGTTCAATGACAGACATTTTTTGTTTTTATATATCACTTGATGGTTTCATTTCAGAGAGAAAAATAATCTTTTTTTTGTTGTTTCAAAACGCCATATATCCACCTTACTCTCAGCGGGATAAATAGCACTGCTAGGTTTTGCACAGTCAAATGTAACAAAATAAATAAAGAACTGTACAAATGATACATCAACATTTAAAAAATAGTCACACAAAATATGTAATGCATCAATATGAGATCTGTATGTAAAACATTTACATTTGACATTTTAGTCATTTAGCAGATGGTCTACCTTTCAAGTTTTAATGTCACGTACACAAGTACAGTGAAATGCCTTTCTTGCAAGCTCTAAACCCAACAATGCAGTAATCAATATCAATGTAGCACTAAAAATAACAGAACGGTATATACCGTGTGGTAAACAGAGTAGCAGCAATGTACAGTTGAAGTCTGAAGTTTACATACACCTTAGCTAAATACATTTTAACTCAGTTTTTCACAATTCCTGACACTTAATCCTAGTAAAAATTCCATGTCTTAGGTCAGTTAGGATCACCACTTTATTTTAAGAATGTGAAATGTCAGAATAATAGTAGAGAGAATGTTTCAGCTTTTATTTCTTTCATCACATTCCCAGTGGGTCAGAAGTTAACATACACTCAATTAGTATTTGGTAGCATTGCCTTTAAATTGCTTAACTTGGGTCAAACGTTTTGTGTAGCCTGCCACACACTTCCCACAATAAGTTGGGTGAATTTTGGCCCATTCCTGTAGACAGAGCTGGTGTAACTGAGTCAGGTTTGTAGGCCTCGATGCTCGCACACACCTTTTCAGTTTGCCCACAAATTTTCTATAGGATTGAGGTCAAGGCTTTGTGATGTCCATAAGCCATTTTGCCACAATTTTGGAAGTATGCTTGGGGTCATTGTCCATTTGGAAGACACATTTGCGACCAAGCTTTAACTTCCTGACTGATGTCCACATAATTTTCCGTCCTCATGATGCCATCTATTTTGTGAAGTGCACCAGTCCCTCCTGCAGCAAAGCACCCCCACAACATGATGCTGCCACCCCCATTCTTCACGGTTGGGATGGTGTTCTTCAGCTTGCAAGCATCCCCCTTTCTCCTCCAAACATAACGATGGTCATTAAGGCCAAACAGTTCTATTTTTGTTTCATCAGACCAGAGGACATTTCTTCAAAAAGTACAATCGTTATCCCCATGTGCAGTTGCAAACTGCAGTCGGGCTTTTTTATAGCGGTTTTGGAGCAGTGGCTTCTTCCTTGCTGAGCGGCCTTTCAGGTTATGTTGATATTGGACTTGTTTTACTGAGGGTGTAGATACTTTTGTATCTGTTTCCCCCAGCATCTTCACAAGGTCCTTTGCTGTTGTTCTGGGATTGATTTGCACTTTTCGGACCGAAGTACATTCATCTCTAGGAGACAGAACACGTCTCCTTCCTGAGCGGTGTAATGCCTGAGTGGTCCCATGGTGTTTATACTGCGTACTATTGATTTTACAGATGAATGTCGTACCTTCAGGCGTTTGGAAATTGCACCCTAGGATGAACCAGACTTGTGGAGGTCTACAATTTATTTTCTGAGGAGGCACTGAGTTTGAAGGTAGGCCTTGAAATACATCCACAGGTACACCTCCAATTGACTCAAATTATGTCAATTAGCCTATCAGAAGCTTCTAATGCCATGACATCATTTCCTGGAATTTTCCAAGCTCTTTAAAGGCACAGTCAACTTAGTGTATGTAAACTTCTGACCCACTGGAATTGTAATAAGTGAAATAATTGTTGGAAAAATGACTCTTGCACAAAGTAGATGTCCTAACCTACTTGCCAAAACTATAGTTTGTTAACAAGAAATTTGTGCAGTGTTTGAAAAACGAGTTTTAATGACTCCAACCTAAGTAAATGTAAACTTCCGACTTCAACTGTATATGATTGTATGTGTGCTTGTCTAAGGGGGTTTCCTCCGAAACACAACCCAGCCAAGCTGCACTGCTTCTTGACACCATGCCCGCTTAACCCAGAAGCCAGCTTCACCAATGTGTCAGAGGAACCACTGAACACCTGGCGACAGTGTAAGCGCATGCCCCTGGCCCGCCACAGGAGTCGCTGGAGCGCGATGGGACAAGGAAATCCCAGCCTGCCAAACCCTCACCTAACCCAGACAACGCTGGGCCAATTGTGCGCCACCTCATGGGTCTCCCATTCACGGCCAGTTGTGACACAGCCTGGGATAAAACCCGGGTCTGTAGTGACACCTCAGGCACTGCAATGCAGGGCCTTAGACCACTGCGCCACTCGGGAGGCCCTCGCAAATTGATTTTAACAAACAATTGGTCCCCTAAAATATGTGGCCCTCCATTGAATTTATTGAATTTCAAAATCCCAATGTGGCCCTCAAGCCAAAAAGTTTTCCCACCCCTGTCAGTATAAATGTTTGTGCATGTTATGTGTGTGGATGCAAATTCAGTGTGTGTGTGTGTGTGTGTGTGTGTGTGTGTGTGTGTGTGTGCGTGTGCGTGTGTTGGAGTATCAGTGTGCGTGAGTGTGTAGAGTCTTGAGAGTGTACACAGAGATAAATACATGGGTCAATCCAGAGCGACTTACAGTAAGTGCATCTTAAGATAGCTAGGTGAGAACCACATATCACAGTCAAATATACGGAGTACCAACATTCCATTCGAGCTAAACAATGGATACTTGGTTTTGCAGGATAGTCATATTTTACACACCCATAACCCATAAGCAACCATTTCTGATGAAAAAACAAAAATGTGAAAAATGTAGGGATGTAAGCGTTTTGGATATAAACTCTTCATATGAGTATATTTACTGTAAATGATAATGCCAGAGAAGCTGGTGTTTGGAGGATATTGGCACGGAGGTTGTTAGGCCTGAGACAATGTCCAAACACAGGCTTCAAGGTCCAAACACCGGCTTCGAGGGAATTATCACTTTTATACAATGGGTTACCAAAATATTCAAATAATGATTTACATATTTTCATTAAAAACGTTATTTTGATGAATTTATTAATACTATTTCATCCTTCCACAAGATATCGCCCCAACACAAATCTAGGGTTGCTACCCAAGCCGGCTGGTTGTTTGTTTTATCGGTTCGATTGTTAAAGACACGACCCAGTCGCTCAGTCTTTTTGTTCTGTATCTATTGACACGACCCAGTCGTTTGTTCAAAATGTTCCATTGCCATATTGGCCGGCATCATTCTTATCTCTTGCTTGCTAGCTAGCCAACTATGGCTAACTTACAGTCACATCAAACAGTGCAGCCAGAATAAAAAATGAAGTAGCTGCATTTGTTTAATTTATTTTCTAGTGACATTTATTTGTATACATCCATAACAATGAGCTAATGATGTAGATTTCACCTGGCATAGGAAATGTCCACTCTAATCAGGACACTGTTGTTCAAGAGCTAGCCAACAACACAGCTAACACAATCACTTCAAAGCTGAAGCTGGAAAACTAGCTGCGCTTTGTTTCATTTGACTTGTTTTCTATCGACAGTTCTTTGTATATATACATAAAAATGATGGAGAAAAGCTGCCTACCTGTCTGTCTCATCCCGACTTCCGACACGTTCATACTATGGGACAGCTGGAGGTCGAATTTGAATATTGAAAAAATGTGGAAAATGTCGGAGAGACAGACAGTAATATTTATATAAATCTCCGCTGTTGAAAACTTAATGTTAGTCTACAAGAACTGTGACGTAATGTCTAGATGCTTTTTATAATGGAGATCAAGTTCATAAATTGCCTGGCTGGGCTAATGAGATATTGGATTGCGCAGTCAGACGGAACAGAGTAAATAGGCATTTTAATGTCATGGATTTAGCCGGTGGTAACTTGTGTAATTGACACCGGCTAGGATGCATTCAGGATTAGACCCACACGTTGTGTGATATATATATATATATATATATATATATATATATATATATATTAATGCCAATCAAAGATGGATGGATTTATGTCCTCTATTCACAACCTTTAATCCAGTCAAGACTTACTGACAACAAAGTCAGGAAACGTTCTGTTTCATGTCTAATTATGTATAGCACTCCCATTGGGTGACACTTTGTAGATCTGCTGTGAGACGATAGGTATCTGCTTGGGGAAATTATAGAATCTCAAACTTTCTTGGCTCAACTCCCAACACAGCAGGTATTCACATCACAACAGGCATCATTATGGTACAATGTTTGAGCTTTATCCAGCTTCAAATCAAACCATATCCAGTCAAACCATCCTCTTGTAATGGAGAGCTTTTCATTCAGTCATCAGGAAAACTTGGTTGGTGTCGGTCTATTAACTAGCTTGTATAAAAGTTATAAGAGGGATAAAACCAAATGATTAGGATAGAGATTTATCACCGGAGAAGTGAATGGACGGAGATAGGGACCGAACGCTATCCATCTCTGTCATTGGGAAAACCGCACCTACAGATGTAGGGTCTTAATTTGATCACTCTTTTTTTTTGCTAAGAAATCAAAACTTTTAGTGCAGTCCAGCATTAAAAAGGCTTCTAAAGTTTGTAATTTCCACTTTAAAATTGCAGACTTGATTTGCCCTAAAGGAAAAGGTATCAACCCCTACCCTTTTTTACAATTAGCTATAATCCACATAACAATTCACATTTCCTATTGCTGCAAGATTATTTTCCTGCTGTAGCGAACTGGCTCAAATTAAGATCTTACATCTGTAATGTACTCAATCGTAGGCAGCTGGCAGACAAAACTAACCACTTGAAACAGGGGCAGTGCCATAATTACAGATGATTGCTTCAGAAATCGGACCTCAAGTGGGTGCAGTAGCTAGGCAAAAGCAATTTTACACTCGCCTCACGGCTTTCCTTCATGCTTACGCATGGGGACAACCACACATATATGTTTGGGCGGTATACTTCCGGTTGACTATGAATGATTGCCAACTGAGCAATACAAAGAAAACCAACTACTGGTATGACATAACCAAATGTATACATCATCTCTTCTTCAGACATTTTGGCACATACATGAAGAAGGATTTGGAACACTTGTCAGCTGTTTACCAGACCTAATAAAGTAACCAGAGTCTGCATCAGTCCATCTTAATAACTTTGCATTCCTTCATTTTGATCCCCCTATGTAGAGTACCCACTGTTGTTACCTTGAGACCTTCTGTCAGAGCCACTCTCTCACATTCAATTTCTAATCCCCAGTGTGTCCAATCTCTTCTCCCATCCCATCTCCATCTAATTCAACGCACTAAAAGCTTTCAAACACTCAACACGTAGTTAAGGTTAACATATAACATGGTCTTATTTTACACTTTTTTTGCACATTAAATGGTAGCGTAGCAACAAGATGGAAGTCAGAACACAAGGTTAGAGTGTATAAATGCAGGAAGGACCATACTTTATAGTTATTAGCAATTAAGTGTAATTATTTAATTTCTTATTTATGAGCTGTGAATATATATATAGGAAGTGACAAGTACAACTAGGTCTTCCTGCCATGTATATCTAAAATGATCATGTTAAAACTAATAGAACCAACTATTTTATAAAGCTGACTAAAATGTCTGATGCAGATATTTGTTTCGATCTGAGTAATGTGGTATCAAAGTCAGCATGAAAACCCACATAATCAAATCAATTCAAATCAAATGTTATTACAACTTACAGTGAAATGCTTACTTACAAGCCCTTAACCAACAATGCAGTTTTACGAAAATCCCTAAAAAATTTAGAGAGAAGAATAACAAATAATAAAAGAGCAGCAGTAAATAACAATAGTGGGGCTACATACAGGGTGTACTGGTTCAGTGTCAATGGATCAAAGTGCGGGGGCACTGGTGTCGGTAATTAAGGTAATTATGTACAAGTAGGTAGAGTTATTAAAGTGGCTATGCATAGATAATAACAGAGAGTAAGGGCAGCGTGGGGGGGGGGGGCAATGCAAATAGTCTGGGGGCAATGCTAATAGTCTGTGTAGCCGTTTGATTAGCTGTTCAGGAGTCTTATGGCTTAGGGGTAGAATCTGTTTAGGAGCCTCTTGGACCTAGACTTGGCGCTCCGGTACCTCTTGCCGTGCGGTAGCAAAGAGAACAGTCTATGACTAGGGTGGCTGGAGTCTTTGACAATTTCTAGGGCCTTTCAGTGACATAGAGGTCCTGGATGGCAGGAAGCTTGGCCCCAGTGATGTACTGGGCTGTACGAACTACCCTCTGTAGTGCCTTGCGGTTGGAAGCTGAGCAGTTGCCATACCAGGCTGTGATGTAACCCGTCAGGATGCTCTCGATGGTGCAGCTGTAAAACCTTTTGAGGATCTGGGGACACATGCCAAATCTTTTCAGCCTCCAGACAGTGAGAAAACAATCACAATATCAGAGGGAGATGTCATGACAGTGAGCACTTACAAGTATATTTTGTCTCTATGAAAACATCAGGGATGGTTTTGAAATGTCAATGACTGACACAATAAACATTGTTTTCAATCTGGGAGGCTCGGACACAAAGCAACACTGTAGAAGTCATCAAGAAATGCCAACTGCAAACACAGTCTAAACAGACTGGGTAATTTCAGAGAATGCAGTCTAACACAAAACATGAAACGTAGTATGGAGTTTATATACAGTGCCTTCGGAAAGTATTCAGACCCCTTGACCTTTTCCACATTTTGTTAGGTTACAGCCTTATTCTAAAATTGATTAAAATTGTTATCAATCTACACAAAATAACCAATAATGACAAAGCAAAAATAAAAACACTGAAACATTTACATAAGTTTTGAGACCCTTTACTCAGTACTTTGTTGAAGCACAGTCTTCTTGGGTATGACACTACAAGCTTGGTACACCTGTAATTGGGGAGTTTCTCCCATGCTTCAAATCAAATCTTATTGTATATGTCACATACACATGGTCAGCAGATGTTAATGCAAGTCTAGCGAACTGCATGTGCTTCTGGTTCCCGACAGTACAGTAGCATCTAACAAGTAATCTAACAGTTCCCTGTCTGGCCACTACCATAAAGGCCTAATTGGTGGAGTGCTGCAGAGATGGTTGTCTTTCTGGAAAGTTCTCCCATCTCCACAGATGAAGTCTTGAGCTCTGTCAGAGTGACCATCGGGTTCTTGGTCACCTTCCTGACCATGGCCCTTCTCCCCCAGTTGCTCAGTTTGGCCTGGAGGACAGCTCTATAACGAGTCTTGGTCATTCCAAACTTCCCATTTAAGAATGATGGAGGCCAACATGTTCTTGGGGACCTTCAATGTTGCAGAAATGTTTTGCTACCCTTCCCCAGATCTGTGCCTGACACAATCCTGTCTTGTAAGTCTACGGACAATTCTTTCGACCTCATGGCTTGGTTTTTGCTCTGACATGCACTGTCAACTGTGGGACCTTATATAGACAGGTGTATGCCTTTCCAAATCATGTCCAATCAATTGAATTTACCACAGGTGGACTCCAATATAGTTGTAGAAACATCTGAAGGATGATCAATGGAAACAGGATGCACCTGAGCTCAATGTTGAGTCTCATAGCAAAGGGTCTGAATTCTTATGTAAATAGGTATTTCTGTTTTTTATTTTTAATAAAACCTGTTTTCACTTTGTCATTATGGGGTATTGTGGGTAGATTGGTTGTAATGTAACAACATTTAGAAAAAGTTAAGGGGTCTGAATACTTTCTGAATGTACTGTATATGGACATTGAGAGGGTTCTGTCACAAAAGTCTCTACTCTGTGTCACGACCGTCTTCCTGGCTGGAATAAGTGGACCAAAGTGCAGCGTGGTGAGCGTACATTTTCTTTATTTATAAAATGACGCCAACAAAACAAGAAATGAAGAAACAACCGTGAAGCTTACACGGGCTATAGTGCCTCTAACAAAGTCAACTTCCCACAAATAACAAAGGGGAAAAGGCTGCCTAAGTATGATTCCCAATCAGAGACAATGGTAGACAGTTGTCCCTGATCGAGAACCATACCCGGCCAAAACATAGAACTAAAGAACATAGAATACAGAACATAGAATGCCCACCCAAATCACACCCTGATCCAACCAAAATAGCGACATAAAAAGGCTCTCTCAGGTCAGGGCATGACACTCTGATTTGACATTTCAAGGTAGTCACTTGTGGTTTTGACGTTCATTACAATTTTTTCTCCCCTTTGTTTAGTTGGGTTTGAGTATTCCATGGCACACACACACAGTTTTCCCATTTGTCACAAAATACAATTTGTGAGTCTCTTTGGATCAAGCAGCAGGCAGAGTGATGCAAATACAAAGAGTCGGTTTTTCATGTTTGATATCAATTCAAGTATTGTTTTCCACATTTTGCCCACTGGGTCTGGTAATATATTTGGTCTTTATTATAGACCAGTCACACTGAGATCCTTTTTGTCATGGGTTGTGTTCATTGTTAATTGTGGCACGCCTTTGTTTTAATTTATTGAATAAATCTTGTTTTATACATCATGCGGCAAAATAGCGACGTATTCATTACACTAGTGAGCAAGTAAACCGTTACAGTCAATCTGCAGGTACATGAACTATTCTTAAGGTAATTATCCACTCTAAGTACAGGCACAGGTAAACAGAATAGTCAACTGGAGGCCAATGTTTTGATTCAGCCAATGTCTCTTGAAGGGTATTTGTGCTCTTAAGAATTCACCAATTCGTAGTGGTGTTCTAGTTTGCGTAGTGTCCACTGTCCTAGTCACCCCAAGGCAGAAACATCAGCAGTGACAATACAAGTATGACTCAAGCTGCAAACAAGGGTATGGATCCAATTTATAGGTCACAGACAGGTGTTTCCAACATACTCATGGAGCATGTATTTCATATTTGAGAGTACCTTGTTACTTTTTCCTTTGTGACCGTTATAGTTATTTCTGTTGGGTAACAATGAAGAGAGTACTGTGTTTGAAAATGTAGAGATTCAATTTGAATGAACCCCTTATTCATTATTTGTTCTATATCTTGTTCTGTTCTTGGTCCGTGGTTCTACTCTGGATGCCAAAACTGAAAGTCTACTCACCCGTTTGTGACAATCCATGAGAATGAAGCGCTGATGTCCAAAAAGGTAACATATAATATCTATTGAGACTATGTTGAGACGCTGCATTAAATAACCCATTCTGCAATCATAGTGAGGAGTCTGACATTTTTTGAATGGTTTGTATTATTATGACATAATAGCCTTGTATTTAGAATGCACTACTGAATATATTAAAAGCATTATACTAATTCAATGCTAATGGCATTGCTAATGTCAGTGCTTTGTCCAGCAATTGCTCCTTTCTCCAGCTGTATGCTCAGGACCAAGGATGTTTGGGTTACTTTTATTGCACCTCAATTAATAGACTATTTCACAGAGACAGACTTGAACAGACACTTAGCAGACACCTTATTTAATACTTTAACAAATGGCCTTCAGCCTTGTCCCCATTGACTTTGCATTGCCATTACTTCCTTTTTTCATCTGATGTTTGCTTCCTGAAGTTGTCACCTACTGTTTCTAGGATATAGCATCATGAAAGTTTGAAGTGCTTCTTCCCTCACTTAAAGATGCATTACAGATGTTTTTGTTTACTTTTACGGAGTGGCTGCTTGGCCGAATTCTCTTGATATCTCTTCCCCATAGCTAAACAACCAAACGTTCTGCACATGTGAGGGATTCTCTATTTGATGCAGAAAAATGCAGGTAGTTGCTGCTCCCTCTTTCCTGTTCTCACTTCACCTCAGTGGCGGATTGGCCATCTGGCAAATATTTTTACGCAATTTCTCTATTATTCTCTATTATACAAATCAATAATGTTTGGGATTAGATTTTTATATAGTCATATGCATAGGGTCGCAGATGTAGTTGCAGTGTACAGTGAAATTCTGAAGCTCTGCGCTCCAACAGTGCGCAGGGGGGTTTGGAGCTATTCAGCAGCCTGATGTTTCTGGGGGTAGAAGCTATTGGCCAGTCTGTTAGTTTTAGCCATGATGCTCCCATGTGATTGAAGTGGGGAGAACAGGCCATGGCTCAGGTAGCTGAGGTCCTTGATGATCTTATTGGCCTTCCTGCGACACCTGGTGTTTTAGGTGTCCTGTATGGCGGGCAGTGTGCACCCAATGGTGCGTTCGGCTGAGAGTACCACCCTCTGTAGTGCCTGGTACAGCCTGAAGTTGCTGTACCAGGCTGTGATGCAGCCCAACAGTATGCTCTCAATGGTGCTCCTGTAGAACACTGTGAGGTCCCTCGGGGACAGGCCCAATTTCTATAGCCTCCTGAGGTTAAAGAGTTGCTCTCGTACATTCTTCACCATGATGACAATTTGGTTTGACGATTTCAGCTCCTCAGAGATGTGTACGCCGAGGAACTTGAACTTTTTGACCGTCACCACGGCGATCCCATTGATTGAGATGGGGCGTTCTCTGTCTGGTTCCTCCTGAAGTCCATAATCAGCTTTTTTGTTTTGCTGACAATGAGGGAGAGGTTGTTTACTTGGCACCACACCGTCAGAGTGCCTACCTCCTCCCTGGAGTCTGTCTCGTCGTTGTTGGTAATCAGGCCTACTACTGTCGTGTCGTCAGTGTATACCATGCAGACGTGGTATACAGGGAGTAGAGGAGCGGACTGAGCAGGCACCCTAATGGAGTCCCCATGTTGAGGATCAGTTTCGAGGAGGTGATGTTGCCTAACTTCACCACCTCGGGCGGTGTCGTGGAAATTTCCTGTATTACCAAATCATGAGAGAGCAAACCACACACAAGTCAGAGTTATCATAAAGTCCATCTTTAATTATATGAGCTTCATCACAACCCTGTTTGACTCTCAGATCAATTCAGTGTCATAAATGAATTCTCTGAGAGTGCTTACATATTGGCAACTGAGATCCTTTATAGCAAAGACACACATAGCCAGACAGCATTGGCTATAATTTATCGTTCAGTTTGGTCTCCTAAACTAAGTTCTTATCTTGTTCTTGGTACCACTTAGAACCAAAAACATTACCTCATCCAATGGCATATATCAAATACACCCCCTCCTGGACAAGCTTACAGAGAGACGTGACTGGCACACAGACATTGTGGAGCCAACCTAACTGGTTCCCCATTAATCACACCATCCCCTCACATGGTTTAGGAATAGTTTACAGACACATTCACAGAGAAGACTAACCCAACCTCTCCCCTCTCTGGGCCCAAGTAACTTTCCCACATAAGCATGCTTGAAAATTAATGAAAATTAATAAAACATCTTATTTATAAATGTTACCTAAAGAATTCTGAATCTGCCACGACAGCGGTTTTCAGGAAATCTTTTGGCTGATCAGTAGGCAACGGCCGGCCCCTGTACAGAGATGGGCCGGCCTGGTTTTCTGATAGGCTGAGCTGAGGTCATGCATGCTCTTATTCAAAGTAAAACGCGGCATCAGTAAAGAGACCTGCTCTGACTGTCATCAGGTAGACAGTCAAGATCATGGATCTTAAAAAACGGAAAGGTTGCCTATGAATGTAGAAAGACCTCATTCTACATTGTCACCTCACTTAAAACGTAACATTTGGTCACGAAATCATGATTTGGTCACAGTGAGTTGGTGGCACGCACAGTGCTGTGGGTTTGTGTGGATAAAATGTGTGGATAAAATGACAGGGCTGATTGAGATGAAATGGTTGGCATGCAGATGCTGAATGGATGTATCACCGGCAAAATGTGAAGAATTATCATTCACGTTGGATAAAGTGAGAAACGTAAAGTGAGGGGAGGGTAATCATTTAACATTACATTTACATTTAAGTCATTTAGCAGACGCTCTTATCCAGAGCGACTTACAAATTGGTGAATTCACCTTCTGACATCCAGTGGAACAGCCACTTTACACTAGTGCATCTAAATCATTTAAGGGGGGGGGGTGAGAAGGATTACTTATCCTATCCTAGGTATTCCTTGAAGAGGTGGGGTTTCAGGTGTCTCCGGAAGGTGGTGATTGACTCCGCTGTCCTGGCGTCGTGAGGGAGTTTGTTCCACCATTGGGGGGCCAGAGCAGCGAACAGTTTTGACTGGGCTGAGCAGGAACTGTACTTCCTCAGTGGTAGGGAGGCGAGCAGGCCAGAGGTGGATGAACGCAGTGCCCTTGTTTGGGTGTAGGGCCTGATCAGAGCCTGGAGGTACTGCGGTGCCGTTCCCCTCACAGCTCCGTAGGCAAGCACCATGGTCTTGTAGCGGATGCGAGCTTCAACTGGAAGCCAGTGGAGAGAGCGGAGGAGCGGGGTGACGTGAGAGAACTTGGGAAGGTTGAACACCAGACGGGCTGCGGCGTTCTGGATGAGTTGTAGGGGTTTAATGGCACAGGCAGGGAGCCCAGCCAACAGCGAGTTGCAGTAATCCAGACGGGAGATGACAAGTGCCTGGATTAGGACCTGCGCCGCTTCCTGTGTGAGGCAGGGTCGTACTCTGCGGATGTTGTAGAGCATGAACCTACAGGAACGGGCCACCGCCATGATGTTGGTTGAGAACGACAGGGTGTTGTCCAGGATCACGCCAAGGTTCTTAGCGCTCTGGGAGGAGGACACAATGGAGTTGTCAACCGTGATGGCGAGATCATGGAACGGGCAGTCCTTCCCCGGGAGGAAGAGCAGCTCCGTCTTGCCGAGGTTCAGCTTGAGGTGGTGATCCGTCATCCACACTGATATGTCTGCCAGACATGCAGAGATGCGATTCGCCACCTGGTCATCAGAAGGGGAAAGGAGAAGATTAATTGTGTGTCGTCTGCATAGCAATGATAGGAGAGACCATGTGAGGTTATGACAGAGCCAAGTGACTTGGTGTATAGCGAGAATAGGAGAGGGCCTAGAACAGAGCCCTGGGGGACACCAGTGGTGAGAGCACGTGGCGAGGAGACAGATTCTCGCCACGCCACCTGGTAGGAGCGACCTGTCAGGTAGGACGCAATCCAAGCGTGGGCCGCACCGGAGATACCCAACTCGGAGAGGGTGGAGAGGAGGATCTGATGGTTCACAGTATCGAAGGCAGCCGATAGGTCTAGAAGGATGAGAGCAGAGGAGAGAGAGTTAGCTTTAGCAGTGCGGAGCGGAGCGCCTCCGTGATACAGAGAAGAGCAGTCTCAGTTGAATGACTAGTCTTGAAACCTGACTGATTTGGATCAAGAAGGTCATTCTGAGAGAGATAGCGGGAGAGCTGGCCAAGGACGGCACGTTCAAGAGTTTTGGAGAGAAAAGAAAGAAGGGATACTGGTCTGTAGTTGTTGACATCGGAGGGATCGAGTGTAGGTTTTTTCAGAAGGGGTGCAACTCTCGCTCTCTTGAAGACGGAAGGGACGTAGCCAGCGGTCAGGGATGAGTTGATGAGCGAGGTGAGGTAAGGGAGAAGGTCTCCGGAAATGGTCTGGAGAAGAGAGGAGGGGATAGGGTCAAGCGGGCAGGTTGTTGGGCGGCCGGCCGTCACAAGAAGCGAGATTTCATCTGGAGAGAGAGGGGAGAAAGAGGTCAGAGCACAGGGTAGGGCAGTGTGAGCAGAACCAGCGGTGTCGTTTGACTTAGCAAACGAGGATCGGATGTCGTCGACCTTCTTTTCAAAATGGTTGACGAAGTCATCTGCAGAGAGGGAGGAGGGGGAGGGGGAGGAGGATTCAGGAGGGAGGAGAAGGTGGCAAAGAGCTTCCTAGGGTTAGAGGCAGATGCTTGGAATTTAGAGTGGTAGAAAGTGGCTTTAGCAGCAGAGACAGAGGAGGAAAATGTAGAGAGGAGGGAGTGAAAGGATGCCAGGTCCGCAGGGAGGCGAGTTTTCCTCCATTTCCGCTCGGCTGCCCGGAGCTCTGTTCTGTGAGCTCGCAATGAGTCGTCGAGCCACGGAGCGGGAGGGGAGGACCGAGCCGGCCTGGAGGATAGGGGACATAGAGAGTCAAAGGATGCAGAAAGGGAAGAGAGGAGGGTTGAGGAGGCAGAATCAGGAGATAGGTTGGAAAAGGTATGAGCAGAGGGAAGAGATGATAGGATGGAAGAGGAGAGAGTAGCGGGGGAGAGAGAGCGAAGGTTGGGACGGCGCGATACCATCCGAGTAGGGGCAGTGTGGGAAGTGTTGGATGAGAGCGAGAGGGAAAAGGATACAAGGTAGTGGTCGGAGACTTGGAGGGGAGTTGCAATGAGGTTAGTGGAAGAACAGCATCTAGTAAAGATGAGGTCGAGCGTATTGCCTGCCTTGTGAGTAGGGGGAAGGTGAGAGGGTGAGGTCAAAAGAGGAGAGGAGTGGAAAGAAGGAGGCAGAGAGGAATGAGTCAAAGGTAGACGTGGGGAGGTTAAAGTCGCCCAGGACTGTGAGAGGTGAGCCGTCCTCAGGAAAGGAGCTTATCAAGGCATCAAGCTCATTGATGAACTCTCCGAGAGAACCTGGAGGGCGATAAATGATAAGGATGTTAAGCTTGAAAGGGCTGGTAACTGTGACAGCATGGAATTCAAAGGAGGCGATAGACAGATGGGTAAGGGGAGAAAGAGAGAATGACCACTTGGGAGAGATGAGGATCCCGGTGCCACCACCCCGCTGACCAGAAGCTCTCGGGGTGTGCGAGAACACGTGGGCGGACGAAGAGAGAGCAGTAGGAGTAGCAGTGTTATCTGTGGTGATCCATGTTTCCGTCAGTGCCAAGAAGTCGAGGGACTGGAGGGAGGCATAGGCTGAGATGAACTCTGCCTTGTTGGCCGCAGATCGGCAGTTCCAGCAGCTATGCAATAAAGTTAAGCTGTGCAATAAAGTTAAGTTTAAGTAACACATGCGCAGAAGGTGATCCGGCTGTTTCGCTCTGGGAAAAGAGCCTTCCAGGGGGGCGAGACAGGGAGGGAACCGGGGCGGGACAGGGAGGGAACGGGGGCGGGACAGGGAGGGAACGGGGGCGGGATGGGGCATACTTTTTAGCCAGTAGTTTTGAAAATAGCACTCAAGCCAAGAGGGGTCCCAAAAATATTTTACAACATCAAATATGTATATTATATGAATCTTATAAGAATTCAATGAAATGCCCATACATTGACAGGTCAAGTTCAAAACATGAGGTTTAAAAAATACAGAAGTATTTTTCAGTCCTCAGTAACAAGTGTTTCAGTAGCTCTCACCCCAGATTGGAGTTAATAGAGGAAATGGTTATATAACGTCTAAATAAAATGTTGCTAACAAAACTGCAATTCTGGAAGTCCTTGCTTATTTTCTGTGAATGCTTTTCCATTGGGGCGGCAGGGTAGCCTAGTGGTTAGAGCGCAAACCCCCGAGCTGACAAGGTACAAATCTGTCGTTCTGCCCCTGAACAGGCAGTTAACCCACTGTTCCTAGGCCATCATTGAAAATAAGAATTTGTTCTTAACTGACTTGCCTAGTAAAATAAAGGTAAAATAAAAAAAATAAAAAATGAAAATTTGCAATGTGTGAGAACAGGTGAATTGGTGCTTTGTCCAATCAATGACTAAAATGGTTAATTACCGTAGGTCTGTGACAGTAAATACCACCACACATTGCAATGTCCTAAGATGCTGGTTGTGAGGATAAAAAGAACACATTCAACTGCAGACTTAAACTGTAACAAGAATGTTACTAATCAATTATAACATTGTCAGTAGTTGTGCAGAGTAACTGAATTCACAGCTCATAATTATTTTCTCATTGGCACAGACACTGACATCTCTTTTTCAACAGTAACATCATATTTTTTGTCTGTAGCTTGATAACACACTTTTGGGGAAGATGGGGGCAGATGGCAGCATAATCTCTGGCAACCTGGCCTTGAACACAGAGAGGAACAGTGAGAATAACTCAACAACAGAAGAGGAAGACAACATCATAATCTCCTCACTGCTGATTACTGAATCTGAGGAGCCGAAAGCTAACCCTGCAAAAGATGGGTCCTGGCAAGGTGGTGCGACCTCTTTCAACCTTACCAAGGTAAAGATGGAAGCCTTTGAGACACATATTTAATTGTTTGTGACATAAATGGATGACAAAACAGAACGGGGTAGAGATTAAGGCAACACTTTATTTTAAGTGTCCGTAATAAACCATTTATAAGGAATTTATGAAGTGTGTTAACCATTTATTAATCATTACTCCCACATTTATAAACCTTTTACTAATCATTAGTTATTAAGTCTTTTTGCAGGCCATAATCTAAAGTGAGTGCTATTTAAGCTTTACATATACCTTATAAATGTTTTGAGTGACCAGTGTAATTTCTCACAAAAAGATGGGCATGCCATTGGTAGACATTCCAGCAGTACCTGGTAAAATAAAAAGCGCACAAAACAGGATATTTGCTACCATTTATGAATGTGGGAGTAATGATTAATAAATGGTGAGTACTGTTTGTAATCGCATTATAAATCGTTTATAAATGCCTCATTAATGGCTTATTAGGGACCTTTCAAACGAAGTGTTACAGAGAGTCATTCCCTGTAGTATTGACAAAGAGGGCTTCTGATCATTGTGTGACCGTATGCAATAAATTCAACTGCTTTTGCTATTGTATAAACATTTATGGAATGCACCGTTTTTCTGGAGATTGTGAAACTACATGCTCCACTGGGAATGAAAGATAATCCTGTTTGAAGTGATTGATATACTTACTTAATCATTCTGACTTGTATTTTGGGATAAATTAATTTGTTCCAACATTGAATAAAACATTTTGTCATCTTTTCAAAAAGTTTTTTTGATTACTGACCTTTTTAATACATGCGAATAAACATTTTATTATACATAATGCAAGTACATCTATGCCGTGTTGGTGTTGTACCTGTGTGTCCCTGTGATTTCTTTGTACTGACTCAGAACATAACTAATTGAAACATTTCTCATTTTGACAAATTGTATATGTTGTTCTACTTCAACCTGAGCGTTGTCAATACTATGCACTACATACAATTAACTTAATTATAGTTCATTAAAGTTTTAATTACATAACAGTGGACACATTTCTCCAGGCAAGAAGCCTAGATCAAGTTAATTACAGTCGCGACCATAGTTGCTACTATATTTAGTTCTGATTACACCATGCATGTTAAATAGACTTTTTCCTCTTGTATTTTTTCCGTCAATATGCCCGAACGAAACTGCGCACATCCACAGAGAATTTCAATCTCTAAAGCAGGGATCATCAACTAGACTCAGCCACTGGCCATTTTTGTTCTTGAGTGGATGGTCGGGGTGCCAAAAATTATAACAAATAGTTTGTAGGCTGCAAATTCACGGCAAGAGGCACAAACAGATATAATATTTGACAAAAATCTAATAATTTAAAACCTTGCTTACATTTGTATGCTATTACATCTACACTACATGACCAAAAGTATGTGGTCACCTGCTCGGCGAACATCTCATTCCAAAATCATGGGCATTAATATGGAGTTGGTCCCACCTTGGCAGCTATATCAGCCTCCACTCTTTTGGGAAGCCTTTCCACTAGATGTTGGAACATTGCTGTGGGGACCTGCTTCCATTCAGCCACAAGGGCATTAGTGAGGTCGGGCACTGATGTTGGGCCGGACCTTACTAACCCTTTCTTTATGGACCTCACCTTGTGCACAGGGGAATTGTCATGCTGAAACAGGAAAGGGCCTTCCCTATCAGGTATCAAGGTAAGGCGCAGATGCAGACTATGTCAAAGTAACAATGTTTATTACAGCAACAGGGGCAAAGGTACAGGATGGCAGGCAGGCTCAGGGTCAGAGGCAGGTAGAGTGGTCAGGTGGGCGGGTACAGGGTCAGGACAGGCAAGGGTCAAAAACCAGGAGAACGAGAAAAGAGAGTCTGGGGAAAAGCAAAAACATTGGTTGACTTGACAAACAAGACGAACTGGCAACGGACAAACAGAGAACACAGGTATAAATACACAGGGGATAATGAGGAAGATGGGCGACACTTGGAGGGTGGTGGAGATAATCACAAAGACAGGTGAAACAGATCAGGGTGTGACATTTCCCCAAACTGTTGCCACAAAGTTGGAAGCACAGAATGTCATTGTATGCTGTAGCGTTAAGATTTCCCTTCACTGGAACTAAGGGACTTAGCCCAAACAATGAAAAACAGCCCCAGACCAGTGTTCCTGTTCCACCAAACTTTACAGTTGGCACTATGCATTGGGGCAGGTAGTATTTTCCTGGCATCTGCCAAATCGAGATTTGTCTGTTGGACGACCAGATGATGAAGCATGATTCATCACTCCAGAGAACGCGTTTCCACTTCTCCTGAGTCCCATGTCAGCGAGCTTTACACCACTCCAGCCGACGCTTGGCATTGCGCATAGTGATCTTATGCTTGTGTTCTGTTGCTCGGCCATTGAAACCGATTTCATGAAGGTCCCAACTAACAGTTCATGATCTGACGTTCCTTCCAGAGGCAGCTCGGAACTCGGTAGTGAGTGTTGCAATCGAGGACAGATTTTTACACGTTACGCTCTTTAGCACTCTGTGGTCCTGCTCTGTGAGCTTGTGTGGCCTACCACTTCGCGACTGAGCCGCTGTTGCTCCAAGATGTTTCCAATTCACAATAACAGCACTTACAGTTGACTAGGGCAGCTCTAACAGGGAAGACGTTTGAAGAACTGACTTCTTGAAAAGGTAGCATCCTATGACGGTGCCACATTGAAAGTCACAGCTCTTCAGTAAGTCCCATTCTATTGCCAACGTTTGTCTATTGAGATTGCATGGCTGTGTGCAACGGGTGTGGCTGAAATAGCCGATTCCACTACTTTTGCATATATAGTGTATCTCTCTATTATGTGTGGGAATACTTTGGAATAGATTTCCAAAAGTAAAGTCACCTGAAGATGATTTGCTGTTGTTTTTACAGTCATATGTCCTACAATAAAACCTTTTTTTGGGGGGGTCAAATAAAATCACCTGTGGGCCATCAGTTGGGGAACCCTGCTCTAAAGGCTTATCAAGCGGCTCTCCGATCTATTTTCTTTAACGTCAATAGGCCTCAAAAATTAGCATTCTACTATAGAGAACCACTGAACAGACATCGAAGAAATCCAACAGAGCTGTCAACATCCGTTTGAATATTTAAGAAATGTCGTGTTGATATGACTAAAAACAATCTTTTAGTTTGGACTGCTATATTAAAAATGATGGACAGCTACAATTGCACATGTTAAAGGTAGACTCAGCGGAATGACGTTGCCACAAACAGCACCTCAGATATTGAGATGAGTGAGATGCAAGACTTCACACGCAGTATCTGTGCTTGTGCATGGGTTCACTTCACACTGTTCCCAACGTGGTAGCCTTGGCACCAAAACAAAGGAGTGGTTGAGTGCTTGAACACTCTTAGTAGTTACCGAAACTGATCCATTATGCTGTTTACTTTCTGAATCTACTGGGTATCGCTAGTTCTAATACTGTATGTCAAATGCTAATTCAGCTACTTAATATTTGTTGAAGGAGAAAAATATAATTTATAGAAATGGTATCACATACATCCTCACTCAAGTCAACCAGCGTATATCTATTGTACATTGAGTATCCAAAACATTAAGAACACCTGCTCTTTCCGTGACATAGATCAGGTAAATCCAGGTGAAAGCTATGATCCCTTATTCATGTCACTTGTTAAAGCCACTCCAATAAGTGTAGCTGAAGGGGAGGAGACAGATTAAAGAATGATTTTTAGGCCTTGAGACAGTAGGGACATGGATTGTGTATGTCTGTCATTCAGAGGGCAAATAGGCTTGACAAAAAATGTAAGTGCTTTTGAACGGGGTATGATACTAGGAGCCAGGTGCACTGGTTTGTGTCAAGAACTGCAACGCTGTTGGGTTTTTCACACTCAACAGTTTCAAGAATGTGCATGTGTATCAAGAATTGTCCACCACCCAAAGGACATCCAGCCAACTTGACACAACTGTGGGAAGCATTGGAGTCAACATGGGCCAGCATCCCTGTGGAACACTTTTGACACGTAGAGTCCATGCCCCGAACGAATTGAGGCATTTGTGCTTTAGGCTAGAAACAGCTCAACAAATTCTAAAGAAAGATACAACTCTGATGCACATTTTTGTTTTGTGACAATAGCATTGACTGTCAATGAGTCATAAATATGTTTCTTTTTTAAAACTTTGCTTTGAATGGGAATTAAAAGTCATCCTGTACCATGTGTGAGTCGGTTGCCATCAGTTGAGCTATTCAGTCTCTGAAAACTGCACAAAGTAAAGGCCTTAAGCATTACTTTTTGGCTGTGTAATTAAAACATCTGAATAAAGGGATTTCCACATCCAACTTGGCACGTATTGAAATTTCTAATTTAGAAATGTGCACCAAAGTTGTACAGCAAACTCAGCTTATTACACCTGCTACAGCTATTGATGTTCATAGGTCAAATTTGGAATATCCTGTCTTTTTGGGGTATTGTCAACACTAACTATGACAGTTAAAATGTATATTTTGTGTTTAATTGTACATATCAAACTAAAAACATATACATTGTATTAATTCGGAGCATCCTGGATGTGCCCTCATATATTACGAAACCATCTAGCTAGCCTAATGATATTGCTGCTCACGCTAAGTCTAGGGGTCCTAGGCCTAGCTAAATGGTCTGTAACCAAGTTTAACGTGAGAAGTCAGAGAATGTGGACTCGTTGAGAACGTCGATTGGCTAATGGCGAACAAGTTGCATCAACCATTACCGAAAAGTACAGCTATCATGCTCGTAAATAAGTTACAGTACAGTGTTGAAAAACCATAGGAATAGTATAGTAATAGTAATTCATCTTTTTATTTCTCTTCAACATCCAATCAGATACACACTGATTATACAGTGCATTCGGAAAGTATTCAGACCCCTTGACTTTTTCCACATTTTGTTATGTTACAGGCTTATTCTAAAATGTATCAATCTACACACAATAACACAATGACAAAGCAAAAACAGATTTTTAGACATTTTTGTGAATGTGTTTGAAAACATTTTTTTTTTTTAAATATCACAGTTACATAAGTATTCAGACCGTTTACTCTGTACTTTGTTAAAGCTCCTTTGGCAACTATTACAGCTTCAAGTCTTCTTGGGTATGATGCTACAAGCTTGGCACTCTTGTATTTGGGGAGTTTCTCCCATTCTTCTCTGCAGATCCTCTCAAGCTCTATCAGGTTGAATGGGGAGCGTTGCTGCACAGCTATTCATGGAGATGTTCGATCGGGTTCAAGTCCACGCTCTGGGTGGGCCACTCAAGGACATTCAGAGACTTTTCCCGAAGCCACTCTTGGCATTGTCTTGGCTGTGTGCTTATGGTTGTTGTCCTGTTGGAAGGTGAACCTTCGCCTCAGTCTGAGGTCCTGAGCGCTCTAGAGCAGGTTTTCATCAAGGATCTCTCTGTACTTTCCTCCGTTCATCTTTCCCTCGATCATGACTAGTCTCCCAATCTCTGTCGCTGAAAAACATCCCCACAGCATGATGCAACCGCCACCATGCTTCAATTAAATTCAAATCAAATCAAATTTTATTTGTCACATGGGCCGAATACAACAGGTGTAGACCATACAGTGAAAAGCTTACTTTCAAGCCCTTAACCAACAATGCAGTTTTAATATAATACCTAAAAAATGCAAGAGAGAAGAATAACAACTAATTAAAGAGCAGCAGTAAATAACAATAGTGGGGCTATATACAGGGGGTACCGGTACAGAGTCAATGTGCAGCGGCACCGGTGTCGAAGTAATTGAGGTAATATGTACATGTAGGTAGAGTTATTAAAGTGACTATGCATAGATAATAACAGAGAGCAGCAGCGTAGAAGAGGTGGTGGCAATGCAAATAGTCTGGGTATTCATTTGATTAGATGTTCAGGAGTCTTATGGCTTAGCGGGTAGAAGCTGTTTAGAAGCCTCTTGGAGCTAGACTTGGCGCACTCCGGTACCGCTTGCCGTGCGGTAGCAGAGAGAACAGACTATGACTAGGGTGGCTGGAGTCTTTAACCATTTTTAGGGCCTTCCTCTGACACCGCCTGTTATAGAGGTCCTGCATGGCAGGCAGCTTGGCCCCAGTGATGTACTGGGCCGTACGCACCATCCTCTGTAGTGCCTTGCGGTCGGAGGCCATACCAGGCTGTGACGTAACCCGTCCGGATGCTCTCAATGGTGCCGCTGTAAAACCTTTTGAGGATCTGAGGACCCATGCCAAATCTTTTCAGTCTCCTGAGGGGGAATAGGTTTTGTCGTGCCCTCCTCATGATGGTCTTGCTGTGCTTGAACCATGTTTGTTGGTGATGTGGACGCCAAGGAACTTGAAGCTCTCAACCTGCTCCACTACAGCCCCATCGATGAGAATAGTGGCGTCCTCCTTTTCGTGTAGTCCACACTCATCTCCTTTGTATTGATCATGTTGAGGGAGAGGTTGTTGTCCTTGCACCACACGGTCAGGTCTCTGACCTCCTCCCTATAGGCTGTCTCATCGCTGTCGGTGATCAGGCTTACCACTGTTGTGTCATCGGCAAACTTAGTGATGGTGTTGGAGTCTGGCCTGGCCGTGCAGTCATGAGTGAACAGGGAGTACAGGAGGGGACTGAGTATGCACCCCTGAGGGGTCCCCGTGTTGAGGATCAGCGCGGTGGATGTGTTGTTACCTACCCTTACCACCTGAGGGCAGTCCGTCAGGAAGTCCAGGATCCAGTTGGGAGGGAGGTGTTTAGTCCCAGGGTCCTTCACTTAGTGATGTGCTTTGAGGGCACTATGGTGTTGAACACTGAGATCTAGTCAATGAAATGCATTCTCACATAGGTGTTCCTTTTGTCCAGGTGTGAAAGGGCAGTGTGGAGTGCAATAGAGATTGCATCATCTGTGGATCTGTTGGGGTAGTATGCAAATTGGAGAGGGCCTAGGGTTTTTGGGTTAATGATGTTAATGTGAGCCATGACCAGCCTTTCAAAGCATTTCATGGCTACAGACGTGAATGCTACGGGTCGGTAGTCATTTTGGCAGGTTACCTTAGTGTTCTTGGGCACAGGGACTATGGTAGTCTGCTTGGAACATGTTGGTATTACAGACTCAGACAGGTAGAGATTGAAAATGTCAGTGAAGACACTTGCCAGTTGGTCAGCACGTGCTTGGAGTACACATCCTGGTTATCTGTCTGGCCCTGCGGCCTTGTGAATATTGACCTGTTTAAAAGGCGTTCCTCACATCGGCTGCGGAGAGTGTGATCACACAATCGTCCGGAACAGCTGATGCTCTCATGCATGTTTCAGTGTTGCTTGCCTCAAAGTGAACATAGAAGTTATTTAGCAAAAATTGATTTAGCTCGTCTGGTTGGCTCGTGTCATTGGGCACCTCTCCGCTGTGATTTCCTTTGTAGTCTGTAATGGTTTGCAAGCCCTGCCACATCCGACGAGCGTCGGAGCCGGTGTAGTACGATTTGATCTTATTCCTGTATTGACGCTTTGCCTGTTTGATGGTTCATCGGAGGGCATAGCGAGATTACTTATATGCTTCTGGGTTAGAATCCCGCTCCTTCAAAGCGTCAGCTCTACCTTTTCGCTAAGTATGAATATTGCCTGTAATCCATGGCTTCTGGTTGAGGTATGCACGTATAGTCACTGTGGGGATGACGTCATCGATGCACTTATTGATGAAGCCAGTGACTGATGTGGTGTACTTCTCAATACCATCGGAAGAATCCCGGAACATATTCCAGTCTGTGCTAACAAAACAGTCCTGTAGTTTAGCATCTGCTTCATCTAAACACTTTTTTATAGACCGAGTCACTGGTGCTTCCTGCTTTAATTTTTGCTTGTAAGCAGGAATCAGGAGGATAGAATTATGGTCAGATTTGCCAAATGGAGAGCGAGGAAGAGCTTTGTACGCATCTCTGTGTGTGGAGTAAAGGTGGCCTAGATTTCTTTGTTCCCTTTGGTTGCACATTTAACATGCTGATAGAAATGAGGTAGAACTGATTTAAGTTTCCCTGCATTAAAGTCCCCAGCCACTAGGAGCGACATCTCTGGACGAGCATTTTCCTGTTTTATTATGGCGGTATACAGCTCATTGAGTGCAGTTTAGTGCCAGCATCGGTCTGTGGTGGTATGTAGACAGCTCCGAAAAATACAGATGAAAACTCTCTAGGTAGACAGTGTAAACTACAGATTATCACGAGATACTCTACTTCAGGCGAGCAAAACCTTGAGACTTCCTTAGATATTGTGCACCAGCTGTTGTTTACAAATATACATTGGCCCCCACCCCGTGTCTTACAAGAGGCTGCTGTTCCATCCTACCGATAGGGTGTATAACCTGCCAGCTGTATGTTATTAATGTCGTCATTCAGCCACGACTCGGTGAAACATAAGATATTACAGTTTTTGATGTCCCATTGGTAGGATATACGTGCTTTCAGTACGTCCCATTTATTTTCCAGCAATTGAATGTTAGCTACCAGTACAAATGGCAAAGGCAGATTACCCACTATTCTCATAAAATACCCCAATCTCTTTCCGCAAAATCTCAGTTTCTTTCTCCAGCAAATGATGAGGGCCTGTTTGGGTGTTTGGAGTATATCCCATCCAACTCATTAAAGAAAAATTATTTGTCCAATTCGAGGTGAGCAATCGCTGTTCTGATGTCCAGAAGCTATTTTTGGTCATAAGAGACAGTAGCAGCAACATATGTACAAAATAAGTTACAAACAATGCGAAAAAACAAACAAAATAGCATGATTGGTTAAGAGCCAATAAAACAGCAGCCATCCTCTCCGGCGCCATCTTTCTCTCCACCTTCACCTTAGGGATGGTGAAAGAGTTTCCTCCAGATGTGACGCTTGGCATTTGCAAAAAAATCTAAAAACCTGTTTTTGCTTTGTCATTATGGGGTGTTGTGTGGAGATTGATGAGGAACATTTTTTATTTGATCTATTTTAGAATAAGGCTGTAACGTAACAAAATGTGGAAAATGTCAAGGGGTCTGAATGCTTTCCAAATGCATTGTATATGATGTACGATCTGTTCTAGTAACTTTATCAAATCCTGATACATCCAAGGAAGAGTAAAAATGTAAAAACCAGCACACGGTATAATTGTTCCTCATAATCCTTTTGTCCCACAGCTTCCCGACACATGTAACATTTTCATAATAAAATCAGGTCAAATTTATTTGTCACATGCGTCGTAGAGAACAGTTGTAGGCTAACAGTGAAATGCTTACTTACGAGTCGCTTTCCAACAATGCAGAGTTAAAGATACAAATTTAAAGAAAAATGTTTAATGGTGACCCAAGGTATAAATACACAGTGAATAATTAATCAAAATAATGACAAAAAATATTGTGGCTATCTATAGTGAGGAGAAATAACATGGCTATATACAGAGAGTACCAGTACCGAGTCGATGTGCAGGGGTATGAAGTAGTTGACGTAGCTACTATATGTACTGTACATATAGGTAATGTAGGGGTAAAGTGACTAGGCAACCGGTTAGATAATAGACAGTGTTAGCAGCATATGTGGTGAGTGTGAAAGTGTGTGTGTGTGTGTTTGTGAGTATGTGTGGCATCATTATGCATGTGTGTGCATGTTATAATTGTGTGGGCGTATGTAGTGTGTGTGTATGTGTGTGTTGGGGTGTCAGTGTAAGTATGTGTGTAGAGTCCGGTGTGTGTGCATAGAGTCAGTGCAAGAGAGTTAGTTTAAGAAAGGGTCAATGCAGGTAGTATTGTGTAGCCATTTGATTAGCTATAACCGTCTTGTTAAGAAGTCTTAAGGCTTGGGGGTAGAAGCTGTTCAGGGTCTTGTTAGTTCCAGACTTGGGCAATTTTATGAACGTAAGGAGAGACTATTAGTATATTTAGATGTTATTTAAAAGGGGCCTTGTCGGTCGTCCTTACCACATCCTTCAATATTTCCAGATAATGTACAGACGGTCTGTGTTTATCCCTTACCTAAATATTGCAGTAGAGCTACACACATTGTTTCTTAAGCATAACCACATACAGTTTGTAAGAAGGAGTGGCATCCCAGAGCTTCATTGTGCTTACATCGGAGTTGAGAATGACAAGACACATGTCTGGGCATGAGTCAGACCCAGACAGCCTGTCAGTCACAGATAGGAACAACATAACAACAGAGCTTGGATTTCCCAGGGAGACTTACCAGTGATGCAGCTTCAGGTGAAGAAATGCATAGTTAATGACAAAAGACACACCTTACATGGCCTAAATTAGTACTACACCCACTTCCAGATTATAGCTGAAAAATGCAAGATCATATTTTGTCCTCCCTGACCCCTTTCAGGTTCAGAATTGGGGAACTAACTACCAGAGGCATTTCATTCACATTATGATATATTGTGTATAGGGGAGACTGGGGATGGTTGTAACGTGGGACAGTTGTAACACTTGCAATTCCTCTAACCAGGAAAGAGGTAGAATTATGGGATTCACTGTGCACATGCTCAGTTTAGTCCTGAACCCTCATGTTTAAAAGCAAGTCCCTATTATAAACTTTTTTTGAAGTAAGAAAGTAATTATTTTGACCAAATGTGTTTTTTTGATGGCATCACCTGCTTTGTAGTTCCATTCACCAAACTTATATCAGGTTTCCAACCAGTCTGTGTAGGGATATTTGATTCAAGTTAGCAATGCTAAAGTTTTAACATTTATCTAAAATGGAAGCTAGCTAAGGGCTGCAAGGGTCAGGGTTAGTGGTAACAACTTGTGAGAAAATGTTACAACCTACCCTGAGTAAAACTGGATGTTTTTGGTACATGTTTTCTTTTAATTTCAGCATGCCTAGATAGTGGAAAAGAAAGACAGACAGGGAGTACCTCTTCACACTTTGAAAAGAGCATCAAATGATGTAGCAGAGCAGGGGAAGTCAATCAGATCGGTTGCAAAGTTGTATGGCATATGTCATGTAATGCTGTACAGATTCTGCAAAGCGAGAAAAAAGCTACTGGAGAAGGGGTTGAGAGAGCTTCCTCATGTAGGCTACAGTAGTGAAAACAGGGTATTCATGGAAAAGCAGGAGCAGAAGCTGTCAGAGTGTCTCTTGAGGGCAGCTGATTTATGCCCACTGTGCCCACTGCTATCCAGCCCACCTCTCCAGTTGCTTTCCAGGCCACTTCTCCAACTGTCTTTCAGGCTGTCTCTCCATCCACTTCACAGGGGACCTCTCCAGCTGCCTTCCAGGCCGTCTCTCCAGCCAATTAACAGGGCACCTCTCCAGGCATTTCACAGGGCACCTCCCCACACGTATCAGGCTGTGGCTGGGAAACACCTGATTACTCTTCTGGTTTCAACCCAGTTGATGTACGCCCCTTCCCAAAAGCAGGGCCCAGGAAAATTACAACAAGGGGTAGGTAAAGAAGAAAAACTGTGATTTTGACGGATACACCCAAGCAGGTACTGGAAGAAGAGCATAAAAAGTCAAGCACTCAGAAGGCAAAAGTAAAACTGCCCTGCCTAAAAAAACTGCTTTGAAAGAAGCAAGCCAAAACAAATCTTACTGAATAACAACTAATAACGATCCTGTCTGAGAAAAAAGCCAAGACAAATCACACTGAAGCAGTAGATTCAGATTCCTCTATATGAGGAACACTTCTGCATTGTGTGCATGGAGCCTTTAACACTTTCAAGTCCAAGGAGGTCTCGGTGCAGAGATCTGGGAATGCAAATGATAGGCCCACCAAGCCTGTGCCCCAGTACGGCCTCACCCCTGTCACAACTGTGACTCTGATTAAGTGAACATTTACATTACATTTTACATTTAAGTCATTTAGCAGACGCTCTTATCCAGAGCGACTTACAAATTGGTGAATTCACCTTCTGACATCCAGTGGAACAGCCACTTTACAATAGTCCAACATTCTGTCACACACAGAGATACACACACAGAGACACACACACACAGCCAGGATGGGTTGTGCCAGCTCTGCGCTCCAGACCTCTGGTGCATCTCCACGGCCCAGTAGATCCTGTGCCAGCTCCACGCACCCGGTCCCCTTTACGTCTGCCCAGCCCGGTAAGCCCTATGCCAGCTCTACGCACTAGGCCTCCAGTGTGTCTCCCCAGCCCGGTAAGCCCTGTGCCAGCTCCACGCACCCAGCCTCCGGTGAGGATCCATGGCCCGACGCCTCCAGTGATGATCCATGGCAAGAAGCCTCCAGTGATGATCCATGACACGAAGCCTCCAGTGATGATCCATGGCAGGTAATCCTTTTTCCCTCCTTCAATGTGGGTAGTTAACTTTGTTTGTGGCACTAATGCCCTGTAAGCTTCACGGTTGTTTCTTTCGTTTGTTTTGTTGGCAACATTTTTTATAAAAAGGAAAATGTACGCTCACCATGCTGCACCTTGGTCCTCTTCTGACGACGTCCGTGACAGGATAGATGTAGGTTTTTTATATCATGTGTTGAATGCACTACCATAAACAATCTCTGAGATGCTGACGAAAAGGTGAGTGTGACAACCATCCCCGGTCTCCCCTACAATATCTCAGGACACAAAGACACAGGGGCTTTGTGGATGAAAATGCAAATCTTGTCTGATTCACTGGCCTAGGTTTGAACATTAAATTCTGAAGAAGTCAAGATAACATGCTTTGAATTTTACACATGCATTCAAAGATAATTCTTGTATTCATAGGAACGGTTGAATTGACAAGACACACGATGATGGTAATAATTATGTCTTTGTCATGTACACTGCTATCTTTTTATTTTAGCAAAAAACAATCTTTTTTTTTATCTCAGTCAGTTTATTAATATCATAGATTTTTCAGTCAACATTCATGTTTCTGTTTAACCATTTAGATTTTTTTTGTAAATGATAAGCATACTATTGTTTTAGTCCAAACAAAATATCCAACTGCGGCAGAATGCAAATACTTCAGAAGATCCACTACAACCAATAGCACAGGCACAAACACAAACCTCATTTCCTGTCTTTATCTCATAATAGATGAGATAAAATAGAATAGATGTGTGTTTGCCTGGTAGTGTGATGATTCATTAGAAATAGATGTTTGAAAGTACAAACAAGCAGCATCATTGTTGATAGGCAGACAGTCCAAACACAAAGCAAGCTGCTCTTCAGGAAATAAACATGTTAGCTTAGTAACATGGAAATAAGGTGAGCAACTGATTTGCAGATGAAGGTGATTTAACTGAAACAACAGTCCGAGTGTCCTTGTCAGTGGATGTGTTGCACTAAACTGAATATAAAAAAAACACATAAAATACATTTGTCCTCACCAGGCTGATAAAATACATTTGTCCTCACCAGGCTGATAAAATACATTTGTCCTCCCCAGGCTGATAAAATACATTTGTCCTCCCCATGCTGATAAAATACATTTGTCCTCCCCATGCTGATAAAATACATTTGTCCTCCCCATGCTGATAAAATACATTTGTCCTCCCCAGGCTGATAAAATACATTTGTCCTCCCCAGGCTGATAAAATACATTTGTCCTCCCCAGGCTGATAAAATACATTTGTCCTCCCCAGGCTGATAAAATACATTTGTCCTCCCCAGGCTGATAAAATACATTTGTCCTCACCAGGCTGATAAAATACATTTGTCCTCACCAGGCTGATAAAATACATTTGTCCTCCCCAGGCTGATAAAATACATTTGTCCTCACCAGGCTGATAAAATACATTTGTCCTCACCAGGCTGATAAAATACATTTGTCCTCACCAGGCTGATAAAATACATTTGTCCTCACCAGGCTGATAAAATACATTTGGCCTCCCCAGATGAGAGTGAATTTAGTCAACGCCATATGACTCCAAAACACCATCTCTGCAAAACTTTGAATAAGGGAATAGTGGTCTATTGCCAATTGACCTACTACTGCAATTACACACCCCATGTAGGCATTTAGCCCTGGGGCTCACACTGTCTGACTGAGTCTAGACTGGTAAAGAAACTAAGTGCTCTGAGATATCTGATCATTTAATTCTTTGACATCCATGTCAGATAAGTGTAAGTATTCTTTATGTTTGAAATTACCCCAGGAAATGTTTTTAGTTTTTAAGGCACGATTTCAAATACATAGTTTTCATATTTCTCAAATATTAGTATAAATTCAATGCAGCATTAATACTTCAAACCAATTTGCCCCAGTTATTTCTATATGATTCTGTTAGCTAGGTTAATATAATGAATGGAATAAAGGCCCCGCTCAGATTCTTCCTATTTCTCTCCAGGCTCCAGGGTGATGAAAGACTGTGTCTTCTTGTCTTCTTCAAAGGCACCAGGGGACATTTAAAAAAATATACAGTATATATGCTATATTGTCACACACCAGTTAGGTACAGTGAAATGTGTTGTTTTACAGGGTCAGCCATAGTAATACAGAACCCTTGGAGCAAATAAGGGTTAAGTGGCTTTGCTCAAGGGGACATCAACAGATTTTTCATCTTGTCGGCTCAGGTATTCAAACCAGAAAGCTTTTGGTTACTGGTCCAACGCTCTAACCGCTAGGCTGCCTTCCGCCCTAACGACTGTGGCTGATTGCTGTATTCCAAATCTTTTCAGTTAGTTCCAGCTACACTTATGTACATGGTATAAGAGATGTCCTCACTCAGGGATTCTCTGTGACTCTGATTGGCTCACTGATTTGGAGTGCAACATTTAAACCTAATTTAGTATTCCACACTTCCCTTGCTGAATCTGAAGAGGCAGCTTCTCAGCACGATGAGATCATTTCAATACATTGCCTGATCAAAGTGTTTCTGGCAACACAAGAATGACTGTCATGTTGACTGGATGTAGTCTGTTTGGGATGGATTGTGGTAGGTTTGGGTCAAGAGAAACCCAATCCCTTAAAACAATTAAATACACTGCAGGTAGACTGCAGGTGGAGCTTCTTAGTACAAAATAGTTCACTCTTACAAATAGCATAGATAACAAATAGATAACAATAATCAATAAATAGATAATCACAATACATAGATAACAATAATCTTGTGTTTTCATGAGGTCATGGCATACACTTGTCAAATAAACAACAGGTGAAAAACCTGAGCCGTGCGTTTTCTGAGGGTAATAATAGTTAATATGTTAAGGAACAAAGTAAGTGTTTGACATGGTTGCCAAGTAAGAGCTGTTCAGTGGATAATTGCAGTGATCATTAGTCAACTAGAATAATCCCTGATGCACAGAGAATTATAAATAGCCTCAGAGATATATGGAAATGTATCCCCAATTGAATAATATTGCAAAATTCTCTGAAGCTGGAGCCTTATATCTCCTTCTCTAACTTTAAGCATCAACTATGAGAGCAGTTTACAGATCACTAAACCTGTACACAGCCAATCTGTAAATAGCACACCCACAACCTCATCCTCATATTATTACTCTTGCTATACTTACTCTTGCTCTTTTGCACCCCAGTATCTCTACTTGCACATCATCATCTGCACATACAGTGGGGAGAACAAGTATTTGATACACTGCCGATTTTGCAGGTTTTCCTACTTACAAAGCATGTAGAGGTAATTTTTATCAAAGATACACTTCAACTGTGAGAGACGGAAATCCAGAAAATCACATTGTATGCTTTTTAAGTAATTAATTAGCATTTTATTGCATGACATAAGTATTTGATACATCAGAAAAGCAGAAATTAATATTTGGTACAGAAACCTTTGTTTGCAATTACAGAGATCATACGTTTCCTGTAGTTCTTGACCAGGTTTGCACACACTGCAGCAGGGATTTTGGGCCACTCCTCCATACAGACTTTCTCCAGATCCTTCAGGTTTTGGGGCTGTCGCTGGGCAATACGGACTTTCAGCTCCCTCCAAAGATGTTCTATTGGGTTCAGGTCTGGAGACTGGCTAGGCCACTCCAGGACCTTGAGATGCTTCTTACGGAGCCACTCCTTAGTTGCCCCGGCTGTGTGTTTCGGGTCATTGTCATGCTGGAAGACCCAGCCACGACCCATCTTCAATGCTCTTACTGAGGGAAGGAGGTTGTCGGCCATGATCTCGCGATACATGGCCCCATCCATCCTCCCCTAAATACGGTGCAGTCGTCCTGTCCCCTTTGCAGAAAAGCATCCCCAAAGAATGATGTTTCCACCTCCATGCTTCACGGTTGGGATGGTGTTCTTGGGGTTGTACTTCTTCTTCCTCCAAACAACGGCGAGTGGAGTTTAGACCAAAAAGCTCTACTTTTGTCTCATCAGACCACATGACCTTCTCCCATTCCTCCTCTGGATCATCCAGATGGTCATTGGCAAACTTCAGACGGGCCTGGACATGCGCTGGTTTGGGCAGGGGGAACTTGCGTGCGCTGCAGGATTTTCATCCATGACGGCGTAGTGTGTTACTAATGGTTATCTTTGAGACTGGTCCCAGCTCTCTTCATGTCATTGACCAGGTCCTGCCGTGTAGTTCTGGGCTGATCCCTCACCTTCCTCATGATCATTGATGCCCCACGAGGTGAGATCTTGCATGGAGTCCCATTTTCTAATAACAGTTGTTGCCTTCTCACCAAGCTGCTTACTTATTGTCCTGTAGCCCATCCCAGCCTTGTGCAGGTCTACAATTTTATCCCTGATGTCCTTACACAGCTCCCTGGTCTTGGCCATTGTGGAGAGGTTGGAGTCTGTTTGATTGAGTGTGTGGACAGATGTATTTTATACAGGTAACACGTTCAAACAGGTGCAGTTAATACAGGTAATGAGTGGAGAACAGGAGGGATTCTTAAAGAAAAACGAACAGGTCTGGAATTCTTGATCAAATACTTATGTCATGCAATAAAATGTCATGCAATAAAATGCAAATTAATTACTTAAAAATCATACAATGTGATTTTCCAGATTTTTGTTTTAGATTCCGTCTCTCACAGTTGAAGTGTACCTATGATAAAAAATTACAGACCTCTACATGCTTTGAAAGTGGGAAAACCTGCAAAATCGGCAGTGTATCAAATAGTTGTTCTCCCCACTGTATATGACTCCAGTATTAATGCTAAATTGTAATTACTTTCGCCTCTATGGCCTATTTATTGCCTACCTCCCTACTCTTCTACATTTTGCACACACTGTACATAGATCTTTCTAATTTTCTTTTATTTTGTGTTATTGACTGGTCGTTTGTGTATGCATAACTCTGTGTTGTTGTTTTTGTCGCACTGCTATGCTTTATCTTGACCAGTTTGCAATTGTAAATGAGAACTTGTCCTCAACTGGCCTACCTGGTTAAATAAAGGTGAAATAAAAATAAAAAATATTAATTGAAATTTGAGGGAGCATTGTAAAATAACCCTCTGTTGACTTAATAAAGAATGCCCAGGCCCAATTGGCTTGTTGACAACCACACAGAAATATGTAATTGGTTCACAATCTTTTGGATTGCGCCAGACTCCACATGCATCACAGAGTACCACTGCTACAGTATAAACCTGATAATAGTAGCCTACTGGTATATCATTGTTGAATGGTGGGAAATTGGTTTGGTTTGAGCAGGCAGAGTGTAGAGGCAAACACAAATGGCAATCAAATATGTATTTTTAAGGCATGGTTTTTATCAACAACACTGCAGTGACTCCACAATAATGACCTTAATGAGAGAATGGTTTTTATCAACAACATTGCAGTGACTCCACAATAATGACCTTAATGAGAGCATGGTTTTTATCAACAACACTGCAGTGACTCCACAATAAAGACCTTAATGACAGATTGAAAATAAGAATACAAAAACATGCATCCTGCATGCAACAAGGCAACAACAAAAAAACACATGGCACATTGACCTACATGCAAAGCCTTATGTTTGGGACACATCACTGAGTAACTGCCTCCTTATTTTCAAGCATGGTGGTGGCTTCATCATGGTATGGGTATTGTTGACATCAGCAAAGACTGGGGAGTTTTCCAGGATAAAAAGAAACAGGATGGAGCTAAGCAGACAAAATCCTAGAGGAAAACCTGCTTTAGTCTGCTTTACACAAGACACTCGGAGGTAGAATACACTATTCAGCAGGACAACAACCTACAACACAAGGCCAAATGTACACTGGAGTTGTTTACCAAGAAGACAGTGAGTGTTCCTTAGTGGCCAAGTTACAGTTTTGACTTAAATCTACTTGAAAATCTATGGCAAGACTTTAAATGGCTGTCTAGCCATTGTCACCAAAACCTTGACAGAGCTTGAAGAATTTTAAATGGGCAAATATTGCACAATCCAGGTGTGCAAAGCTCTTAGAGACTTACCCAAAGTGACTCACAACTGTAATCGCTGCCAAAGTTGTTTCTAACATAATATTGACTCGGGGAGGGGGCGGGGGTTAAATCAAGGTAAATCTGTCTTTTATTTGCCATTCATCTTTTTTTTTATTACAGCAATCTTCCATTTAGACATTACAGACTATTTTGTGTAGATCATTTTCAAAAAATGACAATTATATACATTTGAATCCCACTTTGTCACAACGGAATGTGAAGAAATCCAAGGGGGGGTGAATACTTATGATAGGTAAGTGTCATCAAATAAGTTAACAAGTACAGCTAAAGATAATTACATATTACCATAGTATATGTAAAAAGTGAAAAGCCTTTAAATTTGCCTGAAAGGATAACTGACTATCAAAACCTCCATTGTCTACACACCATAATTGAACTTTGAACGCTTGAAGAAGAAAGGGGTGTGGCTCCTATCCGAAACAGGTTTATGGCAGCTCTTGGCCCGTGAGCAAGTTTGAAGCCGGTGCTATTTGCATGAGAAAACTGGAATCCACACCCTCCATCCACAGAGTGCTTCTCATGTTGAGACACCTCCTTGTCTTTGTTACTTCAGTTGGCAGATATCAGCTTTTGCTCCAATACGTCTAAACAGTCAGAAGAATACATTGAAAAATGCAGTACTGGAATTTATTGGGAAACTACAACAGGATCTTTCTATAACTCATACTTTTAATGTAAGTAACTACTATAGAGTTTAACATTAGACTGTTGTGATACGGAATGTACAGTATGCTTTAAAATAATTAAATAGACTAATGAATAACAATAGACATATGGACTAATAAGCGTAACAATAAGCATAGCAATTAGCATAAACATTATACATACCAATATGCATAGCAATATGCAAACCACTATGCATAACAATATACATACCAATATGCATAACAACAGCACAACAATACGCATCATCCCTATTCATCTAAATGTTTTCTCATAACAATTAAGAGATTCTTTCAAAAATCAAGGAAACACTTGTCTTTTGTTACTAGCACTGTCTTTGCTGATGGCTACTTTGAGGAGAAATTGTACTTGTATGTCATTTAGCAGACGCTCTTATCTTAGGGTTAAGTGCCTTGCTCTTTTCAACCTAGTCGGCTCTGGGATTCAAACCAGCACCCTTTTGGTTACTGGCCCAAAGCTCTTAACTGCTAGGCTACCTACCACCCTTAAAATGACTGTGATATATGGTTGTGCCACCTAGCTACCTTATGACGAATGCACTATCTGTCTGTCAACCTCATTAGGCAGGTTGTCGTTTATTGTCATGGTGAGTCTTGTTCTGGAGTTAGAACTGAACGATTTATACTAGATAGGCCAGCTGCAAAGTCAAACCTGGATATATTGTAAAAATTCCTGAAAACAAAAATGTGCTTTTTGGTCTTAATTTAAGGTTAGGGTTAGGCATTAGGGTTTTTTTTTACCTTTATTTTACTAGGCAAGTCAGTTAAGAACAAATTCTTATTTTCAATGATGGCCTAAGAACAGTGGGTTAACTGCCTGTTCTGTGGCAGAATGACAGATTTGTACCTTGTCAGCTCAGGGATTTGAACTTGCAACCTTTTGATTACTAGTCCAACTAGTCCAATGATCTAACGATCTAACCACTAGGCTACCCTGCCGGGTTAGCAGTGTGGTTAAGGTTAGGGTTAGGTTTAGTGGCTCATTAGTATGCTGATTTGGTACAGCTGTTTTGTTTAGGTTATAGGTGTCAGGTTTAGTGTTTATTTTGTTTAACTACTTGATAAGCCTTAAATGACATGTCATATTATGCTTCCTGCATTTTGTTTTCAATGCTCGTTCAAGGTTAATTGAATCCACCAGACAATTTTGGTGTAAACAGTGCACCACCCAAATAACCAAAGTATCTTAAATGTAATTTGATAGCTCGAGGTAAGGTGAAAATCAGATGTCAAATAAACACCTTTAATAATTTCCTTACCCCCACCCTTCGATGTCTATATACAGGCTGGAGCCGAGTTGGAATGTTTGTATTTCTCAGCTCTCAATTACGGAACCCTGCCATGCTCTACATCAATTAAGTGATGATGCCCGAGAACCCGGTTTTGGAGGATATGTTGGCACAGGTGTTGTGCCAATATATCCTCGAAACACCGCCTTTGAGAGCATTATCACTTTTATACAACAGCTTACCAACATATTCAAATAATGATTGACATATTTTCATTAAAATCATATTGATGATTTATTCATACTATTTCATCCTTCGACAAGATATAGCCCAAAACAAATCTAGGGTTGCTACCCAAGCCGGCTGGTTGTTCGTTCTATTTGTTCGGTTGCCAGAGACTCAACCCAGCCATTCAGTCTTTTTGTTCTGTATCTATGGATGTTCGTTCTAAATGTTCCATTGCAATACTGGCTGGCAACGTTCTTATCCCTTGCAATGGCTAACTTACAGTCACATCAAACAGTGCAGACAGAATAACAACAGTAGCTGCATTTGTTTAAGCTGTTTGTAGTGACATTTATTTGGATACATCCATAACAATGAGCTAATGAGGCACAATTTCATCTGGCATAGAATATGTGCTCTCTCGTCAGGACACTGTTATTCAGAGGAGCTAGCCAACAACACAGCTAACACAATAACTTCAAACTGAAGCTGGAAAGACTGCAAACTAGCTGCACTTCGTTTCGTTTCACCTTTTTTCAATTAACATTTCTGTGTATATACAGTGGGGCAAAAAAAATATTTAGTCAGCCACCAATTGTGCAAGTTCTCCCACTTAAAAAGATGAGAGAGGCCTGTAATTTCATCATAGGTATACTTCAACTATGACAGACAAAATAAGAGAGAAAAAATCCTGAAAATCACATTGTAGGATTTTTAATGAATGTATTTGCAAATTATGGTGGAAAATATGTATTTGGTCATTAACAAAAGTTTATCTCAATACTTTGTTCTATACCCTTTGTTGGCAATGACAGAGGTCAAACATTTTCTGTAAGTCTTCACAAGGTTTTCACACACGGCTGGTATTTTGGCCCATTCCTCCATGCAGATCTCCTCTAGAGCAGTGATGTTTTGGGGCTGTTGCTGGGCAACACGGACTTTCAACTCCCTCCAAATATTTTCTATGGGGTTGAGATCTGGAGACTGGCTAGGCCACTCCAGGACCTTGAAATTCTTCTTACGAAGCCACTCCTTCGTTGCCCGGGCGGTGTGTTTGGGATCATTGTCATGCTGAAAGACCCAGCCACGTTTCCTCTTCAATGCCCTTGCTGATGGAAGGAGGTTTTCACTCAAAATCTCACGATACATGGCCCCATTCTTTCCTTTAAACGGATCAGTCGTCCTGGTCCCTTTGCAGAAAAACAGCCCCAAAGCATGATGTTTCCACCCCCATGCTTCACAGTGGGCATGGTGTTCTTTGGATGCAACTCAGCATTCTTTGTCCTCCAAACACGACGAGTTGAGTTTTTACCAAAAAGTTATATTTTGTTTCATCTGACCATATGACATTCTCCCAATTTTCTTCTGGATCATCCAAATGCTCTCTAGCAAACTTCAGACGTGCCTGGACATGTACTGGCTTAAGCAGGGGGACACGTCTGGCACTGCAGGATTTGAGTCCCTGGCGGCGTAGTGTGTTACTGATGGTAGGCTTTGTTGCTTTGGTCCCAGCTCTCTGCAGGTCATTCACTAGGTCCCCCCGTGTGGTTCTGATTTTTGCTCACTGTTCTTGTGATCATTTTGACCCCACGGGGTGAGATCTTGCGTGGAGCCCCAGATCGAGGGAGATTATCAGTGGTCTTGTATGTCTTCCATTTCCTAATAATTGCTCCCACAGTTGATTTCTTCAAACCAAGCTGCTTACCTATTGCAGATTCAGTCTTCCCAGCCTGGTGCAGGTCTACAGTTTTGTTTCTGGTGTCCTTTGATAGCTCTTTGGTCTTGGCCATAGTGGAGTTTGGAGTGTGACTGTTTGAGGTTGTGGACAGGTGTCTTTTATACTGATAACAAGTTCAAACAGGTGCCATTAATACAGGTAGCGAGTGGAGGACAAAGGAGCCTCTAAAAGAAGTTACAGGTCTGTAATCTTGCTTGTTTGTAGGTGACCAAATACTTATTTTCCACCATCATTTGAAAAATAAATTCATAAAAAATCCTACAATGTGATTTTCTGGATTTTTTTCTAGTTTTGTCTGTCATAGTTGAAGTGTACCTATGATGAAAATTACAGGCCTCTCTCATCTTTTTAAGTGGGAGAACTTGCGCAATTGGTGGCTGACAACATACTTTTTTTGCCCCACTATATCTATAACAACGATGTCAGCTGATTCATGATTTTGACTGGCTGAAAAACATTGCCTGCCTCTCTCTCTCGTCCAGACTCCCGACCCCAACACGTTCATTATTATTTACATTTACATTTAAGTCATTTAGCAGACGCTCTTATCCAGAGCGACTTACAAATTGGTGAATTCACCTTCTGACATCAGTGGAACAGCCACTTTACAATAGTGCATCTAAATCATTTAAGGGGGGGGGGGTGAGAAGGATTGCTTTATCCTATCCTAGGTATTCCTTGAAGAGGTGGGGTTTCAGGTGTCTCCGGAAGGTGGTGATTGACTCCGCTGTCCTGGCGTCGTGAGGGAGTTTGTTCCACCATTGGGGGGCCAGAGCAGCGAACAGTTTTGACTGGGCTGAGTGGGAACTGTACTTATGGGACAGTTGGAGATCGAATTTGAATATTGAAACAATGTCAGCGAGACAGACAGTAAGGTTAATACAAATCTCCGCTGTTGAAAACGAAATGTTTAAAAGAAATGTCTAGATGCTTTTTATATAGGAGATGAAGTTTATAACTTCCTTGCCTGGGCTGATGAGACAGTGGATTGTGGGGTCAGACGGAACAGAGTAAATAGGCATTTTAACGGCATAGATTTAGCCACTGTTAATAGACACCAACTGGAATGAGCTTTTAACCAATCAACATTCAGGATTAGACTCACCTGTTGTATAATGCTTCATGACATCTGGATTTAAATGATATCTTAAAGGAATAGTTCTGGATTTTGGCAATGAAGCCCTTTATTACCTTCTCCAGAGAGATGAACTCGTGAATACCATTCAAGGGATGTAATTTCATGATAACTAGTTAGTACAAATACTATCTGTACCCGAAGACTTCCAGTCTTTGCACTAAGCTAGTTAGCACTAGCTCTCAAAATTCCCCCGAACTTCCTGCATACTGAGCACAGAGACATAAAAATGGTATCCATTGTCAAAATTGCTAACTATACCTTTAAGATCTCCTTTAACCCCAGCTGTTGTTAAGCATTGATGTAGAGCATGGCAGGGCTCCCTAATTGAGAACTGAGACATACAAACATTCCAACTCGACTCCAGCCTGTATATAGACATCAAAGGGTGGGGGTAATGAAATTATTAAAGGTGTTTATTTGACAACATCTGATTTTCACCTTACCTCGAGCTATCAAATTACATTTTTAAGATACTTCTCTATTAGATGGGGTCTGCCCTGAAATACACCCCAGTTGGCTGGTGGATTTATTTAACTTTGAACAATAGTAGAAAACACACGTTGTTGCTTTTCATCCTGCAAAATGCAGGATGCATAATATAATATGTTAGTCCATTATTAAAACGTCATCCTGTCATGTTTTTGCAAAAAGTTAGGCATCAACAAATTGATGCTTATGTATACTGGCCATGCTCCCACCAGGATTTGCGGTGCCAATGGGAAAGATAAGGATCATCAAATTGATGCTTCTGTCAATACATTGCATTCAATGGGAAAAGATGAGTGCCAAAGGCTTGACGCTTATGTCAAAACATTGCAGTCAATGGGAAAAGAGAAACTTCTACCAATTGATGCTTCTGTCAATACATTGCATTCAATGGGAAAAGATGAGTGTCAACCTATTGAGTTTATGTCAATACATTGCATTCAATGGGAAAAGATGAGTGTCACAGGGTTGATGCCCCAAAGCTTTACAATGATGGTGAAAACTTGGGGAAATCTTGGGGTTAAGTGGATTAAAATCTTCCTAGAAGTTGGACAAACATGACCTGGTAAATGCCAAAATGTATTTTCAGTGAAAACGCATAATTTATTTAAAGGAAGACACTCTCTATCAGATTGTTTTTCTAATGCCTTGCCTCTTTTCTCTTTGACTTCAAGCATCCACCATCTGTAACAGAACGCACCAAGCCACCCTTATGATGGATTCCCAACAACTCTCCCTGCTGTCCTCCTTGAAGGAAGAGTTGAAGCCTGAAGATTACATTCAGCCCCACTATAAGGAGGCCTATCGCCTTGCCATTGATTCCCTGGTGAATGACGGCAGAGAGAGCTACCAGGAGTTCCTCAAGTCCGAGCGGATAGGGAGCTTCCTCTCAGAAGATGAAATCCACTTCATCACTACAAACGCCTCACAGCCATTGCCTAGCAACCACACAGAAGAAATTGATGGCCCAGGTCCGGACACTGTGGCCAGCAAGTCTTCAACTGGAACGTACTGGCCTGTGGACTCCGACATAGCAACACCTGACTTGGAGTTAGGGTGGCCGGAGGTCATGCCTGATAGACTGCAAACCAATATAAATCTGTTCTTCCATCCACCCAGACTAAACAGACCCACCATCAAAGAGGTGATCCGGAAACACATTCAGGATGCCAGACAGGTAATCTTGCAATGCATTGTGTCAACAACAATGGCAATGCTTATGGAGCTAATGGAGTTTATGGAATGCAAATTACAATAGTTGTCTTTTTTAAAAGCTGCTGCTTCTTTAAAAAAAGTATTATCATTATTATTGTTATTATAGTAAAATAGTATAGCATATACTATATAGTTTATACAATAATGTCTGTTCTTCAACTGTGACTGTCTCTTTGTGTGAACGTGATAGCTCCTGAATCACAAATTGAAACTAGTCCAGGATAAAATGATTTACAGCACAACTCCCTTTTCTCCCAGGGCAGAATTACACCCACATAGTTCCTTTTCACGAGACAGGTGTGTCTGAGGTGGTGTCATGATGGGTCTATAAAATATACATCTTTTTTACAATGTACCTTCATGAGTAAAAGTATAGGTGCCGCTGCAACGAAAACTCACCCAGTATCCTTGAATGTGAGGTAACTCTCGCAGTTGTGGATCAGATTCTGAGATGAAGCCAAGTACAGATTATCCTGCTTCTAACCTTGTTCTCTGAGTGATTCACAAGACATTTTCAGACTACCATTACCAGAAATAGAAATGTAAAGATCAATAGACTTTTACCTTATGTTGCACAGCAGGACAGCAGGACAGTACACAGATCATGGATTGCCTGCAGCTGTCATGCAAGAGATCTGTCAATGCTGTGTTCAAAGAAAGAACCGGTTGTACAGGAACTGGAATCATCAAAAGATGTTCCTGAAAACCTATCATCGTAGCAGTCATAACTACATTCTCAGGAAAAAAAGGTACTGAATTGTACTTAAAGGGGTACAAATGATTGTCAAGGTAGTGCTACCCTGCTACCCACATTGTACCATTAGTTACAAGTACATAATTGGACCCTTGCAGTACATACCTCAAAAGAGCCAAAAGGTACAAATGTGCCTTTTTAGGGTACCACCAGTGACAAAGCCATTTGATAATTTTAAGTGGCAAAAATGTACCTCTTCTCTATGCCAAGTCCCTCACGTGTACACGCCCTAATTGTACCCTTTATTCTGAGAGTGTACTTTGAATCCTATCATGCAGTCATATAATCTGTTGGCTATGCAATGCCAAACCCCTGATCATTATATTTACTGCTTCATCCGCTTCGGTCAAGGATGGGTTATTTTGAACATTTACAAATCTTCTATCAGAACACTCAAGCTATAGTTTTACTGTAGTTTCTCATGTGATTTAGTCTACAAGTATTCCAAGTACATGAACATCTCATTCCAAAATCATGGGCATTAATATGGAGTTGACTCCCACTTTGCTGCTATAACAGCCTCCACTCTTCTGGGAAGGCTTTCCTCTAGATGTTGGAACATTGCTGCAGGGACTTGCTTCCATTCAGCCACATGCACTAGTGAGGTCGGGCACTGATGTTGGGTGATTAGGCTGGGCTCGCAGTCGGCGTTCCAATTCGACCCCAAAGTGGTAGATGGGGTTGAGGTCAGGGCTCTGTGCAGGCCAGTCAAATTCTTCCACAACTATCTCGACAAACCATTATTCTTCCTTCAACAAAATTTACAGTTGGTACTATGCATTCGGCCCGGTAGCGTTCTCCTGGCATCTGCCAAACCCAGATTCCTCCGTCGGACTGCCAGATGGTGAAACGTGATTGATCATTCTGGAGAAAGCGTTTCCACTGCTTCAGTCCAATTGCTGCGAGCTTTACACCACTCCAGCCAACGCTTGGCATTGTGCATTGTGATCTTAGGCTTGTGTGTGACTGCTCTGCCAAGGAAACCCATTTCATGAAGCTCCCGACGAACAGTTATTGTGCTGACGTTGCTTCCAGAGGCCGTTTAGAACTCGGTAGTGAGTGTTGCAACTGAGGACAGATGATTTTCATGCTCTGCGCGCTTCAGCACTCGGCAGTCCCATCCTGTGAGCTTGTGTGGCCTACCACTTCGTGGCTGAGCCGTTGTTACTCCGAGATGTTTCCACTTCATAATAGCAGCACTTACAGTGGACCGGGGCAGATTTAGTAGGGCATTCATTTGATGAACTGACTTGTAGGAAAGGTGGTTGTGTCACATTGAAAGTCACTGAGATCTTCAGTAAGACCATTCTACTGCCAATGTTTGTTTATGGCGATTCCATGACTGGTGCTCAATTTTATACACCTGTCAGCAACAATGGGGCTGAAATAGCCATATCCACTCATTTGAATGGGTATCCGCATACTTTTGTATATACATGTATAGTGTATTAGCCAGAGGAGTTTGGTGTGTATTTAGGTAAATCTTCCATCTATGTGTCAAACCAAGTCCTACTTGTCACAGTAAATATGGTAAACACAGTGTCCGTGTCCTTGTAACCACACACACACACAGTTACCAGTTACCTCTTGAGATACTATACAGTATAGATAACACTAGCAAAAAAGGAAGAGTCAACACAGTATGACATTTGCTTAAAAGTGAACATATTTTGGGGCCTCCCGGGTGGCGCAGTGGTCTAATTAGTGAACATACTTTAACTAGATATGACATATATATTGCAATGTGCTGAGTGTGTTTCTGTTGTTGTTGTGATGGTCAGGTTGCATCCTGACTGTAAAAGGGTGCATTTTAAAGGTACTTTTAGTGACATGAAACTACATGTTTTTACCTAACTGTAATAGATCTTGGTCATCAGGTAGTATCCATTATGTCACCACATAGTGCTGTTCCGATTACCCACACATGGATAAATAGAAAGCTGTAACCTGTTAAGAGACAGATCCTAGTATAACACATATGGAAGGATGATGATATCACACAGCCTTAACCACCATCTCATGAGCTCCTGAAGTACCATTTTTGTCACCTGTACTTTTCTTGGCATCACAGTCTCCAAATCAGACAGATTTCTTGAGCTTACAGTAATGCCTCATACTCTAATTAACACTCCATCAGCACTAAGGTGTTGTTCTTAAGCAATAATGCCCGAGGGGGTGTGGTATATGGCCAATATACCACAGCTAAGGGCTGTTCTTAGGCGCAATGTTACCAATGTAATAAGAGCAGTAAATATTAATGTTTTGTCAAATCTGTAGTATACGGTCTGATATACCACGGCTGTCAGCCAATCAGCATTCAAGGCTTGACCCACCCAGTTGATAATATATGATAAACTCAGCAAAAAAAGAAACGTTCCTTTTTCAGGACCCTGTCTTTCAAAGATAATTAGTAAAAATCCATTGTAAAGGGTTGAAACATTGTTTCCCATGCTTCTTCAATGAACCATAAACAATTAATGAACATGCAACCGTGGAACGGTCGTTAGGACACTAACAGCTTACAGACTGTAGGCAAATAAGGTCACAGTTATGAAAACTTAGGACACTAAAGAGGCCTTTCTACTGACTCTGAATAACACCAAAAGAAAGGTGCCCAGGGTCCCTGCTCATCTGCGTGAACATGCCTTAGGCATGCTGCAAGGAGGCATGAGGACTGCAGATGTGGCCAGGGCAATAAATTTCAATGTCCGTACTGTGAGATGCCTAAGACAGCACTACAGGGAGACAGGACGGACAGCTGATCATCCTCGCAGTGGCAGACCATGTGTAACAACACCTGCACAGGATCGGTACATCCGAACATCACACCTGCGGGACAGGTACAGGATGGCAACAACTACTGCCCGAGTTATACCAGGAATGCACAATCCCTCCATCAGTGCTCAGACTGTCCGCAATAGGCTGAGAGAGGCTGGAATGAGGGCTTGTAGGCCTGCTGTAAGGCAGGTCCTCACCAGACATCACCGGCGACAACGTCACATATGGGCACAAACCCACCGTCGCTGGACCAGACAGGACTGGCAAAAAGTGCTCTTCACCGACGAGTCACGGTTTTGTCTCACCAGGGTTGATGGTCGGATTTGCGTTTATCGTCGAAGGAATGAGCTTTACACCGAGCCCTGTACTCTGAAGCGGGATTGATTTGTAGGTGGAGGGGGCGATGTGTCACAGCATCATCGGACTGAGCTTGTTGTCCTTGCAGGCAATCTCAATGCTGTGCGTTACGGGGAAGGCATCCTCCTCCCTCATGTGGTACTGTTCCAAAATGACAATGCCACCAGCCATAGTGCTCGTTCTGTACGTGATTTCCGGCAGGACAGGAATGTCAGTGTTCTGCCATGGCCAGTGAATAGCCCGGATCTCAATCCCATTGAGCACGTCTGGGACCTGTTGGATCGGAGGGTGACGGCTAGGGCCATTCCCCCCAGAAATGTCCAAGAACTTGCAAGTGCCTTGGTGGAAGAGTGGGGTAAAATCTCACACCAAGAACTGGCAAATCTGGTGCAGTCCATGAGGAGGAGATGCATGCAGTACTTAATGCAGCTGGTGGCCACACCAGATACTGACTGTTAATTTTGATTTTGAACCCCCCTGTAAGGACCAACGCTGGACAGGAGGAGCAGGTACGGGCAGTCAGACATTTATTCGGGAACAGACATAGAACAATACAGGAACAGCGCCTGCACACGGGTAACTCGGACATATGACAAACAATGCAGCTACAGGGAACAGAGCTGGAACTGACAAAATATAGGGGAGGTAATAAATAGGTGATTGAGTAAGTCCTGGTGAGTCCAATATCGCTGATGCGTATGACGAGGAAAGGCAGGTGTGCGTAAATGATGGTGGCAGGAGTGCGTAATGCAGGTCAGCCTGACGCCCTCCAACACCAGGGGGAAGAGCGGGAGCAGACGTGAAACCCCCCTTTGTTCAGGGCCAATAAACTGAAAATAAACTCAGTTGACAGTGAGAGGACAGTTTTTTGTTGTTGCTGAGTTTAGTATGTAATGGTATACAAATTATTTTCATAAATCATCATGTTTTTCTGTACTTCTGGTTCTAATATGTGTTGTTAATGTCCCTTCTTTCCCTACAGGTTATTGCAATTGTAATGGACATTTTTACAGATGTGGATATATTCAAAGAGGTGGTTGATGCCTCCACCAGAGGAATTCCAGTTTATGTGCTTCTGGATGAATTTCATCTGCAAAGCTTTCTCTTAATGGCTGAGAATCAAGATATACAAATCCCAAAACTTAGGGTAAGTTCAGATCCTCTGCTACAATGGTAACATATGCAGGTAGAGATCTACATGCATCGACTGATCATCCTCTCATCGTATAAACAGTATTGATTCAACCACTGACAGTAGGTCCTCAAAATGACAGACTGAAGAAGTCAAAGTCTCACTCCTGTTTTTGCAGGGTGAGGCAGTTTAAAGGGCGAGGTAGTTATTACCAGAGGTATGAATCTATGCAAAGGTGCACTGAAGCTGTTCTGGCTCGCAGTGGCCCAATGCACTATTAAGACACTTTATGTTGGTGTTTCCTTTATTTTGGCAGTTAACTGTATTTATTACCTGAGGGATGAGGTATTTAGCACGCAGTAACCACACCCTTTAAGTATATTCACAAAAGGGTGACAGTTAGTCTAGCATTTAGAGTGTTGGGCCAGTAGCCGAAAGGTTGCTGGTTTGAATACCCGAGCAGACAAAGTGAAAAATCTGTCGATGTGCCCTTGAGCGAGGCACTTAATCCTAATTTGCTCCAGGTGTGCCGTACTACTATGGCTGACCCTATAAAACAACACATTACACTGCCCCTATCTGGTGTATGTGACAATAAACATTTTTCTTTATCTATATCTATATATATATATATATATATATATTCAGGCTTTGCATAAAGCGATATGTTACGATAGAATGGTCTTGGTAACATTCCACTGACTCTCTTGGTCTACAGAACATGAGAGTACGCATAGTGAAGGGTCAGGATTACCTCTGTCGTTCAGGAGCTACATTTCATGGAGCAATGGAGCAGAGGTTTCTGTTGGTGGACTGCCAAACAGTGGTGTACGGATCATACAGGTAAATGGAGCTAGGAGCTCAGTGAGAAGAAATGTCTAATAACCAGATCCTATTGTTACTGTTAATGCAATCCAGGTTCCTTGGGACGTCCCTACCCTAAATCCTAACCTTAACCCCTACTCTTATTTTCCAAAATGTTACATGACAGGGCTGTCTGCAGATCCTGTATTTCAATTCTATATGGAACACAGAACTTCTTTCGAAATAAGAAAACATTTAAGATTGGGCTAAAAAATCGAAAAGGGTTAACTTTTCAATTGTGGCATTTTTATGAGGTAGGGGCTGATAAATTCCTAGAATACCTATGGGTAACAGATAAGGCAATATTACTTTTTATATATTTTTTTAAACTTTAGACAGCCTGGAGGCTTATCTTCGATACATCTTCAACAATTTACTGATATTGTGAAACTGTCTCCCTCAGTTGACCGTGTGCAGTTGACTGAGATAAAAATGGCTGTTATTTCATTTTCACTGAAGTAATTGCTGCTCTCTGTTTATTCTTCTCTGCCTAGCTTCATGTGGTCCTATGAGAAAATCAACCTGAGTATGGTGCAGGTCATAACAGGCCAGCTGGTGGAGTCCTATGACGAGGAGTTTAGAACGCTCTTCGCCCGTTCTTTCGTGCCAGCAGTTCTCACCCCTCCCGAGACTGTGCTTCTAGAACGGAATGGAAGACATGCTCGGGCAAAGTATGCTTCTGAATCCAGACAAGCCTTTGAGAGGAAGGACCAGTTGAGACATACCCTGGACACAGTGTACAGGAAAGCCTGTGAGAGACAGACGGGCATGACGAGCCATATGGGAGAGATGGAGGAGAGACTTTATGACAAGGAGCCATTTGAACACAGACCCATGATCAACCACGGCGAGAGTGTTCAAAACCGCATCCATCAGTTCCAGTCTGCAGAGACTGTGAACTTCCTGAAAAGGCACAGTTATGCTGGGGAGAGACAAGAAGTCCCATATGTTCCACACAACAGAAGGTATGGGGCAAGCAACTGGAACGTGGCTGGAGATGGAGGTAATCACTGCGCTCCTGGAAGAAGCCACTTTACCAATGCTTTGGAAGACCATTCTCAGGGGGCACAGATAATCAGAGGTCGCAATTTTCGCCAGTCCTACCATGGGAATGACAAACAAGTCCGCTCTATGCAGCGGAACATGCCAACTTTGAAGAACACGGCCAAGTCATTCTTGCGCACATATAGGATAGAGTCTTACCTCAATAACACTGATGATCCTATTGGGGAATCCTGTGACTATCTGGACCAGTATGAAGCACAGGAAAACAAAACTTGCTCATTGATTCCTTCCAGACTTAGGTCATCCCTTGTTTTCAAGTCCACTATTCCAGAGAAACCGGAGACAAACAGTCACTCAAACAACTCTTCCTCTTCCACACGTCAGGTCGACCACTCTGCAAAGCCAAACAATGCACCGCATTACTCTTCAATGCAATTGCAATGGAATCCAGCGACATCGAAGGAAAACAGAATGAGACAAGATGAATACATAATGAAAAGGCGGAGTCTGCAGATTTTGGATGATCCTAGGAATAACATTGGCTATGGCCCAGGAAGAGACCCATATCAGTCGGTCTATGCCTGCCTGGGAAGAGCCAAAGAGGGACTGGTAATGAAAGCCCCTGAGCTCCTTCAAGACAACTGGCACAAAAGACACAGTGTGGCAGACTCAAAGACCAACAGTGACTACAGAGTCAATAAAGAGTCCTCCAGTCACATGTACGGTAGGGCCTTTGGGAGGAGTCAGCCAGATGGTGGTGGAATAACATTGGGTGCACAGAATGGAGGATATTCTTCAAATTTGAACAAGGATCAGAGATCAGTCTCTCATTATGACGTCAAAAACGTTGTGGACACAAAGAGCCCCCCTGTTTCTAATTGGCAAGAGCCTCCCTACAGAACTGTGTCTGCAGCAGCCCTTGATATGAACAGCAAAGAGCCTCCCTCCAGAACTGTGTCTGCAGCAGCCCTGGATATGAACAGCAAAGAGCCTCCCTACAGAACTGTGTCTGCAGCAGCCCTTGATATGAACAGCAAAGAGCCCACTTACAAGTCCACCAGCACAGCATTGGGTTCACCACATTTCCTTAAGAAGAGCACCAAGCAAATCAGATCATTGCTCAAAATACCGGAGAAAAAAGAGGGTTCCCCTAAAGGGGGTTCCCCTCAAAGGGGTGGTAGCTCTGACACCATAGTCACTGACGAAGAGGGACAAATACCAGAGAGAGAGAGGAAGGTTGCATCACAGAGTAGCATGCTTCAGATGGACAAGAACCACTGTGCAGATGATATAGGGTTATCCTCAACCCCTCGTTTTAGCACTGAAGAGATGAACCAAAATCTTCCTGACAGAACTACATCCATGGGGACACAGGGGCAGCATACGTCCATTGATAAAACGCATGAAAGGGCTAGGCTTGCGTCAGGAAATTGGCGTAGCGATCGGGGTGGCGATAGTCGTTTGTATAGCAGATTTGAGCCTTTCTGTTCATTGGAGAAGGAGCGACCCCATTCCTCACAATCTGCAACAGGCCCCGCCCCCATACACTCCCCAGAGAGGACCAAGAGCATGTACTCTGTTAAAAGTAGCCCCACCAATGAACAACACAACCACACTGGCCAGCAGACACATAGCCACCATGAAAACAAACTGGGCAAATTCATACAAAGAGTGGGGCATTTCATTCACAAAAATAAGTAGTAGAAAAGAAAGTTAGCATAATACAACATGGATTACTGGTCAAATTTACGAAAGCGTTCAAGGGCCTAATCAAATGGTAGGCAGAGTGGAAACAGTGTACTGCACTATTTAACTTGAAAACTGGTTACATGAAGAGATTACATCCTTTTAGGACTCTTTAAGGCAATGCCAAACCGATTTTTACTTGAATTAAAGGGGGGGGGGGGGGGATCAGCACGGTCCAGGACAAGGTATCACAAACTGTGAAATCAAGTCAGGGGCCCACAGTGTCAGTCGGAACAGCAGAACTGGATCAGCAGCACGGCCAAGTGAACAGGGACCACTAGAGGTTGGTGGCAGCTTAATTGGGGAGGCAGGGCTCATGGTAATGGCTGGAGCAGATGTAGTGGAATGGTATAAAATACATCAAACACATGTTTGCTGCCATTCCATTTGCTCCTTTCCAGCCATTATTATGAGCCGTCCTCCCTTCAGCAGCCTCCAATGACAGGGACAGCCAGGAATTGACAGGCCAGGTTGTCCTGAGGCACAGTCCAAGGTCCTTGTGGTAGGGGAGACATAACTAGAAGGGAATTAGTGGTCAGCGGCAGGGAACCCGAGTGGGGAGCCGGCCAAGCAGAGACCGAAAGGGTGGCTCGTCACTCCAGTACTGTGACGTAGATAAGTCTTCAGTCCAAGACTAAAAGATGTAAGATAAAAGTGTGTGTTTGTGTGTGCGTGAGTGTGTTTGTACACTTCACAAATTTGTTACATCTTATTTGCTCTTCAAGTCTAAGAGTGCTTTAATATGTTATGTTTTTTGGTCTTTAATACATCAAAGATCTATATTCTTCATAATATATCAAAGCCATTAGCATTTAAAAAAAAAACAGAACCAATCAGCTGCTCGATGGCTGTGACGAGAGACTAAAAGTTAACTAAAATAGGAGGAATTCATAATGCAGTAGCTTCATTTCCATATAAAACACATTTCATTTTAAAGATGTCTTCACAATAACAACTCTGATCAAAAGAGTGAAAACAATCTATTTGTTAGCCACAATATCAGAAAAACATATCCAGAGTACAGGAATACCAGTGCGTAAATTGCATGATTTGGTGAATGAGTTCGTTTGTCAAAACCTAATTCCGCTTTTGTCATCATTGCAGTGTCTGGAGTGTTTTGATGAGTATTTTTCTTGGAACAATGTCTTGGCAAAATATGCTTGGATTTTACACGTGTTGTGGGAAATGCATTGGTATTATGAGGGACTAATTTAGGGAAATGTACATTGTGTGTCAAATATTTGACCTGTACAAACACTGACAAAGTTGGTTGAAAAATATAGTTGCTTTTTCCAAACAAATGTGACATTGTGTTTTTGTTACCTTTGATCCTTTGTTGTATGAGCTACAGGACGTGCATCCTACAGTACCACCCATGAGGTGAAGTATTTATTTCAGTCTGTTTAAGCTACAGAATCGTTTTTTGGCCAGGTTGTATGTGTTAGTATTCAACCCATTCCTCTGACAAGCTAAAGACAATTTCACAGTCAACATGATATATAAGCATGACTTGAATAGAGCACAGCATTATTCTTGTGTTTTGCATTCCACTGATTCTGGACTATTTGAACCATGCTTTTTTGAACCATGCCTTTTCATTAGACAGAGTTCCTACTGTCACTAAGTACTTCAACACCTCAATCTTTCACATCACATAGAAAGTGTATCATTCAATGTGAAGTTCACAGAGTGTATGCATGCAAGCATTCAGCTGCTTGTAATTGATATGGGAATCATTGTCATTGCATCAGGTATACAAGAAATAACATTCATAATAAAATGGTGGGGGGGAGGGGGGACATATGATGTATGGAAGGTTGGGAATTGTTCTATAGAAACTTTTTTTAAATCTGTGTTTGATAATAGGATGTTGGTAATTGCTCTCGATAAGCATAAGTGAACACTTGGCCCTTATATAATTTGAATTGAATTACCTGTTGTTGCGTTGTGTTTTCCATCTTTAGTAATGATGAGAATAGATATTGTCCAATAGATCTGTTATAATTTAGAGCTATGAGGTCTGAATTATGAGATTGTAGCTTACAAGAGGTTGTATGGAGGTCAGCATTATGACCATCAAGTCAAAAGCATAATTTTGTAATGTTGCTAGGAAGATGTGTCATTGCAATCAGTTTTTCCCACTGGGTTTCTAATTTGTGTAATATGTAATAAATATGCAATGGAATAAAATTCTTCCGAAAGCCTCTCATAAGTAATACTTTTATATTGTTATGTTCCACTAAGACCATTACGTGCCATTATAACCAGAACAAATAGGAGTTACTGTACAAATACATGTGGTCACTAGTCTGATCAAAATTTATAAATCAGCAGATTAGAGTGTTTATGAGAATTACAAAAGTATAGAGTCTCTTGGCTATATTTTATATGTAATAATAATAATATATGCCATTTAGCAGACACTTTTATCCAAAGCGACCAGGGCCGGCTCTAATCTTTAGGGGGCCCTAAGCGAGAATTGGTTGGGGGGGCCCCACCGAACGGACCCAAAACATGTGTGAACCCCCTTGACAGCGGAGAAAGCATTTTTTTGTTTTAAAGTTAAATTCCTGCAATTCTAAACATTTTGCCATAGGGTACAGAGAAAATGTTAAAGTTTTAAAGCAAGTTTTCTGCTTGTCTATACATTTTGCCATGGTGAGTAGAGAACAAAAGATCAAAACTGCTGATGCACAACCAAATTTCGAACTTGCACCTTTTTTATTCTACTATTCTAACTCTCTAGCGGCTGGGGGCCCTAAGCGACAGCTTATGGCGCTTAAGCCTGGAGCCAGCCCTGAAAGCAACTTACAGTCAAGCATGCAAGGACAGCTATGCCACCACACACCATGAGACCTGTGTTTGGTGATCTATTTATTGTAAATATTTCATAGCGAATGATGAGGGAAGAACATTTATCTTTTCTACTTAATGTCAAACTAGTTGCTGCAGGACAGTGGGACAGGGTTGGGGACAATTCAGGAAGTACACTGAAATTCCAATTCTCTTCATTGCTTTTCAATGAGGAAAACGTGTAATTTGAATTTTTTTAACTTTCTGAATTGACTGGAATTTAAATGGAATTGACCCCAAACCTGTAGTGGGATAAAACAACATAGTGTCCAATAATATGAAAAACAGACATGACTATTCTTAAATACCGAGTTGAAAAAACAAAATTGAAACACTTTTCAATTGGACACCATTCTTAAGAGTGGCTTCACCAACAGTGGCCATATGTTGTTTGAATTATTGTATTTTTGCAATAATGTACACTACTGTTCAAAAGTTTGGGGTTATTTAGAAGTGTCCTTGTTTTTGAAAGTAAAGCTATTTTTTTGTCAATTAAAATAAAATAGATCAAAAATGCAGTGTAGACATTGTTAATGTTGTAAATTACTATTGTAGCTGGAAACTGATTATTTTTTATGGAATATCTACATTGGTGTACAGAGGCCCATTATCAGCAACCATCACTCCTGTGTTCCAATGGCACGTTGTGTTGGCTAATCCAAGTTAATCATTTTAAAAGGCTAATTGGTCATTAGAAAACCCTTTTGCAATTATGTTAGTGTAGGACAGAATGTTGTCAGATTTGAGAACAGCTTGTTTGGTGAATGTTAAGCAGCAGCTCTGTCCTGGAGCACCAGCCATCCTTCTCCAAGCCATATAATCACACTAACACTTTGACAACAACAAGTCAAAGCCTGAGTCACCTCGTGTATATATTAAAATAAATAACTATCATGTCAAAGGCTAGATTATTTAGCAAAGGTCTAATATTTACACCTGTCCAGGACAGAGTACTTATCTGAGCCATCGTCCCTAAAGAAAGGTGGAGCACTTACATCTGACTTCACAACCAGATTCAGCTTGGATGCATCAATAAAAGTTGACCCACATTGATCAGACAGGGGAAACTGCTGGGGTTGGTGAGGGGAATGGGCAGGAGAAAGACTTGAAGCCCTAGGCTGCAGTAAACTTGCGCTGATTGGTTACAAGATACGAGAATCTATATGCTTAATAAGGTCACTAAGCTGACTCAGTGGTGTCCCATTATTACTGAGGACTGGGGATGATGGTACATCAAAAGATAGAGGTGGGATACCCTGGTCACGTGGAGTAAACAGCCTACCCCTCCCAGTGCTTGTAAACTCAGGACTAGGAAACACTTTAATCCCAGGAGCTGACTGTACAAATGGTGTAAATGCAAGGGCACCCCTCCCTCTACCCACATTAAAATCCTCAGCATAACTAATTGTATGGACTTGAGAGTCTTCCATGGCTCAACAGAGCACTAAAATATAATGTAATTTACTGCATTTAAATACAAAAAAAATGCAATAAACAAATTCCTCCAAAACATACAAATAAACACAAATACCCTTATCTTGTGAATACGCTACATTCACCTTCACTATTTACAGTATATATTCACTTATAGCAAACCATCAACAAGTGCGCATGCGCAGATCGCGCACCTCATCCACATGCACAGCTCTGATAGTCGGCAGGTCGCGGCACCAGTTTGTAGCGTGGTTCGTTCTGCATTGTGTAATTTAATGAGGACACTGCAACAACTGGAGGTCTGCTTGTTGGATTTTTATTTGCCCTGCGCACGAAGAGACAACGCATAATATGTTAGCCCTTGGCGCAGTCACAGCTCTCAGGCACCTGCACGAGCACAAGGAAACTCACTTAAACACTGTCCCAAGTACCCACAAATTACAGGTACCCTAGGTACCCTAGCTAGCGAGCTCGGTAAAACTTGTGAACATAAATATTCATATCGTACATATTGTAACAAAACGTATGGTTGCATAACAGCACATAGTGTAACATTACCATGGTTTTATATTGAAAAATAGCAGAGCCAAGGACAACATACCTCGCTAGCTGAAGGTCATGCAAGAGAGAACAATTGGAGGGTACAGTAACACAGATACGATGGACCAAACCAAAATATACAAAACTTTAACAATCAAGTACATTTACAATATAGATATGAAAAACTGTTTCCACACAAAAAAATAACATTAGCTATGCAGCTGTAATTAAATTAAAAACACACTAAATTATTATTATTATTATCATCAAATTATTAACATCCCCTTTTGACCTGGCCTATTTGAACTGGTCCCTATGTGCAATTTGCATAATCTAGGGGAACAACATCACACTGCTGCATTAGCACAGCTGAAAACTGTTGTTCCGATTAAAGAAGCAATACAACTGGCTTTCTTTAGACAAATTGTGTATCTGAAGCATCAGCAATTGTGGGTTCGATTACAGGCTCAAAATGGCCAGAAATAAAGAACTTTCTTCTTAAACTCATCAGTCTATTGTTGTTCTAAGAATTTATTCCATGCAAGAAAGATCTTGTACAATGCTTTGTACTACTCATTTCACAGAACAGCACAAACTGAGAACAGAAAGAGGACTGGGAGGCCCCGGTGCACAACTGAGCAAGAGGACAAGTACATTAGAGTGTCTAGTTTGAGAAAGAGACGCCTCACAAGTCCTCAACTGTCAGCTTCATTAAATTGTACCTGCAAAACACCAGTCTCAACATCAACAGTGAAGAAGCGACTCCGGAATGCTGGCCTTCTAATGTTTTACTCACGCCAGCCACGGAGAAGGAGAGGGGTGTGTGCAGTCCTTGTTAGCGGGTCGCGACGATGGCACTGTATTTTCCTCAAAGTTGGTAAAGAAGGTGTTTAGTTTGTTTGGAAGCATGACGTCAGTGTCCGTGATGTGGCTGGTTTTCTTTTTGTAGTCCGTGATTTCCTGTAGACCCTGCCACATACGTTGCGTGTCTGAGCCGTTGAATTGCGACTCCACCTTGTCCCTGTACTGGCAGGTCGCTTGTTGGATTGCCTTGTGGAGGGAATAACTACAGTGTTTAAATTCAGTCATATTCCCAGACCTCTTTCCATGGTTAAATGCTGTGGATCGCACTTTCAGTTTTACGCGAATGCCGTCATCCCATCCACGGTTTCTGGTTAGGGTAGGTATTAATAGTCACAGTGGGTACAATCGGAACATATTCCAGTCCGCATGATCAAGACAATCTTGAAGCGTGGCTTCCGATTGGTCGGACCAGCGTTGTATGGTTCTCGTCACTGGTACATCCTGTTTGAGTTTCTGCCTATAAGACGGTAGTTAGCAAGATGGCATTGTGGATGGATTTGCCGAATGGAGGGCGGGGTAGGGCTTCGTATGCATTGCGTAAGTTAGAGTAGCAGTGGTTGAGGATATTACCCATGCACGTAGCACAATCAATATGCTGGTAAAATCTAGGTAGCCTTGTTCTCAAATTTGCTTTGTTGAAATCCCCAGCTACTGTCACGCCTTGGTCTTAGTATTTTGTGTTTTAGTTTATTAGTTGGTCAGGCCAGGGTGTGACATGGGTTTATGTTGTATTTCGTATTGGGGTTTTGTTGGTATTGGGATTTGCGGCTGAGTAGGGGTGTTGCATAGGTTTGGCTGCCTGAGGCGGTTCTCAATCAGAGTCAGGTGATTCTCGTTGTCTCTGATTGGGAACCGTATTTAGGTAGCCTGGGTTTCACTTTGTATTTCGTGGGTGATTGTTCCTGTCTCTGTGTAATTTCACCAGATAGGCTGTAATTAGGTTTCACGTTCCGTTTTGTTGTTTTGTATTTTGTAATCGTCATTTGATTCATTCATTAAAAACACGAGTAACCAACACGCTGCATTTCGGTCCGACTCTCTTTCGACAAACGAAGAACGCCGTTACAGCTACAATAAATGCAGCCTCAGGATATATGGTTTCCAGTTTGCATATAGTCTTGATGGCCAATTTTCTTGATGGCCATCTTGATGTCTGCTTGAGGGGGAATGTACGCAGCTGTGCTATAACTGACGAGAATTCTCTTGGTAGGTAAAATGGCCGGCATTTGATTCAGAGGAATTCTAGGTCAGGTGAGCAGAAGGACTTGAGTAGCTGTATGTTGTTATGATTACACCATGAGTCATTAATCATGAAGAAAACACCTCCACCCTTCCTCTTCCCAGAGAGGTGTTTATCTCTGTTGGCGCGATGCATGGAGATGCCCGATGGCTGAACCGATTCCGACAACATATCCCGAGAGAGCCATGTTTCCATGAAACAGAGGATGTTACAGTCTCTGATGCCTCTCTGGAAGGCAACCCTTGCTCGAATTTTGTCTACCTTGACTGGACATTGGCTGGTAGTATACTCGGGAGCGGTGGGCGATGTGCACGTCAACAGAGCCTGACCAGGACACCACTTTGTCTGCCCCTTCTGTGGCCCCCATTGTTTTGGGTCGACTACAGGAATTAGATCCATTGTCCTGGGTGGTGGCCTGAACAGAGGATCTGTTTCGGGAAAGTCGTATTCCTAGTCGTAATGTTGGTAAGTTGACATTGCTCTTACAGCCAATCGTTCTTCCCGGCTGTATGTAATAAAACTTAATAAAACATTTTTTTTAAACTTTAATGGGGTAACAATGTAAGAAATAATACGGAAAAAACTAAATACTGCATAGTTTCCTAAGAACTCGAAGCGAGGCGACCATCTCTGTCGGCGGCATCTCCCCTGATTCTCTACTGCGGCACTCTGTCTCTCTTCCAGGTGGGCCTAGATCACTAGCCACTTTAATAATGCCACTTTAATAATGTTTACATATCTTGCATTACTCATCCTATATGTACTGTATATACTGTATTTTTATGCCATCTATTGCATCTTGCCTCTGCCGCTCGGTCATCGCTCATCAATATATTTTATATGTATATATTCTTATTCCATCCATTTACATAGATCTGTGTGTAATTAGGTAGTTGTTGTGGAATTGTTAGATTACTTGTTAGATATTAATGCACTGTCAGAACTAGAAGCACAAGCATTTGGCTACTCTCGCAATGACATCTGCTAACCATGTTTATGTGACCAATAACATTTGAGTTGATCTGTATCTGCAAAAGTTATTTCTGGGAAGATTATAGGTTTCCCTCGGCAAATCAAATGAGGCAAAGGCTATACATTTTAAACTGTAAGCATTTAAAGGTATTGGTCTTACTGAAAGATATAGGCCTAACTATGTCACTGTGTAAACTTCTTCCACTTCCATTAATAAGGTTACTTTCAGGCAGCTAATCAAGCACACAGTTTCTACTGAAACTTCCTTTTCTAGTTGTCATTGTTGTCAAGCACCCCTCCTTTTCTTTTGTTTGCTGAAGCACGAAGGCCCACCAGAACTCACCAAAACTATCACAGCTTATTGTGAAATAAACATGAATTACTTATTCGAAATTCGTGACAGGCACAAGAAAAAGTACACTTTTCTTGTGTATGATTTTTCTTTCTTTCTTCGTAATGCAGTTGTGTCTATTTCACAATAATCTGTGATACTGGGTTGAACTCACACACAAACTGTACTTGTCTGTATAAAAACAGGAAGATACAGTTTTAAGCTCAGGATGCTCTTCCTTGAGAGCACCTCAGCATCGAATTGCTGTGCTCAAAGGCTTTTAAGAGGGAGTGCCAATCCCTCACCGCCAGTAAATATGGAGGAGTGCATGAGGCTCTGGCCAAGTTTAATGATAGGTGCCAAACCAATGTCAAACCGCTAGGGTATGTGACCCCAATTAACCGCTGTAGACAATTTTTGTGATTAATGAACAGCTAGATCAGGGTTTCCCAAACCCTACTCCTGGATTCATGTTTTTGTTTTAACCAACATGAAAGACCAGGTGTGTTGAATTTAAAATGTTGATCACTGAACTGATCAATTAGCTCAGTTGGTTTGGTGTGGTGCCGAGTTGGGACAAAATCCTCCATTATCTGTGGTACTTTGGGAACAGGGTGATCTACCCCTGCACTATATTTATATTGGTTTATAAACAAATGTGATAGACATCCCTGTCAGAGTGGTTAATTGTCCACTTCTGCTTCCTGGTGACTTTTTCTAACTTTTTCCCAAGACAAAGATCTGACTTCAACTCTGGTCTTACTTTGCTTCAATAAGGTAACGATCAGGACCCTCCGCTAAGACGTTTTTCAGTTGATTGTTACACATTTGTACATCACATCTTTCTATTAAAAAATTATGTTATTTGATGAAGTTATCAAATCTGGTCTCCTCGATTCCTCATGCAATCATTTGTGTTTTATGACAGGGCTTCTGATATTTGTGTTTTATGACAGGGCTTCTGACATTTGTGTTTTATGACAGGGCTTCTGATATTTGTGGAATTAACCATCCCCCTCTTTTTTTGTCAACAAGGACTTTTCTGATTGGTTTCTTGCCTTGCATGCTCCTTGCCTTGCATGATCCCTGCTTTGGAGAGATGGTCACGTTGACGATGCCAAAGCGATTCAGATCTGGTGCATAGCCATTCTATTAGCAGACGTTAAATCTGGTAGTCTGTTGCTCGTTCCAGGCGCGCTGAATGGACACTAAAAAGACCGTAAACACTTCCAACTATTGAAGGATGTCGGGGATCACAGTGAATTCGAATTGTGGAGAATGTTCACCCCCTTCGCATGAGCCTTGCACCACGGAATTACACCCATACTCTAGCATCGATGACGATGATGCACTTGTGAAGTATATCTGGAGGGAATATTTGCATCCTAAGCAATATGAATGGGTTCTTATTGTAGGATACATTATTGTTTTTTTTGTTTCTCTCATTGGAAACACACTAGGTAAGTTTTGGTAAAGGTTTTTGCGCAGGTTGGATTAATTGAGCCAGTATCATTCTAAAATGTCATCCTCATTTTAAAGTGCATGGCATTAGATCAGGTCCTCAAAGTTATCTGGGCTTCATTGAACATGATGGTAGTTTTATAGAAGTTAGGCTACTGGTGAGTCGAATGTAGGCTATGTATTACATATATTATTATTATTATATGAATTTGGTGTTCACTAATTCAGTATCAGTAGACTACCTTCTAAACAAGAGGTTACTGACAATCGAATGTATTTGGGAAGCGCAAAATAAAGACATTATCCCGAGCGCGGACATGCATGGGCATCTGTCTTGTTTGGATGTGTATGCGACACTCGACAGGGAAAATGATAAGCCATGCGACCTGTAAAGTGATACACCGGAATCAAAGTGCTGTACCAGGCATTCTCTTTAAACGGTCTTTTCTGTTTCAGCTGTTAATAACACTTGACAAATATAGTTGAGTGCGTAATATAAATTGTTAATAAAATATTTTTGGAGCATCCTTATTAGGCCCATGCTTCTAGTTCAGAATAAGATGCCTGTGGAATAAATCAAGTCTACTGCATTAACATAGTCCCTTTACGAGTAGATGCTTCCAGTTTTCAGAATACGATTCTCGGGCAGTATCTTATAAAGACACTTAAGATACTGCTTAAACATGGCATATTTGAATACAATTGAATCTAGCGCTTAGTAACTGCTATTGTGCAACTATTTGCTAATTAAAGTATTGTTAATGGTCTTAATTAAAAGTCTTAATTGATTCTAAATAATGTTTTCGGTGCTGACAATACTGGCATAAATTGACAATGTTTTCAAGTAGCTTACAATCCGTCTCATTTTCTCTGTGTGCAGTTTCTCTTGTTACTATGGCAGTGCTGTTCGCTTGTGTTGATCGGGCTCCCGATTGGCGCAGCGGTCTAAGGCACTGCGTCTCAATGCTGGTTCGAATCCAGACTATCACATGTGATTGGGATTCCATAGGGTGGTGCACAATTGGCCCAGTCTTGTCTGGGTTTGGCCGGTGTAGGCTGTCATTGTAGTTAAGAATTTGTTCTTATCTAACTTGCCTAGTTAAATACAATATAGGGCAAGACATTTTGTTTTGGACTGAAACACATGTATTATAATTGGAAAATAAACCAGTCTCCTTCACAAACAGCTCATGAAGAATGAGTAAAATCGTGCACATTGGACTGAAAGGCAGTGCTCAACAGCCCTTACCCAAAGTTTAGGGCACGATTTTACTCATTCTTCATGAGCTGTTTGTGAATGAGACTGGTTTATTTGCCAATTATAATACATGTGTCTGTAGTGAGGGTACATTGTGTATTTAAGGCAGGAGGAGCGGTCTGTGCTTTTTGAAGAGCAGCGTTGGAGAATGGAATGGTTCACTGCAGGCTGGGGAACCTTTGAAAACGAGAAACTTGTTCAATATGTTTAACTCTCCCGAGTAATTTAAACCTCTCTCGATGTCATACCCTGTGGATACTGAGAATAGGCTATGTTTACTGTATTCATATCCCTTATTTTGACCTTCCACATTATGTTGCAGTGAATGTTTATGACAGTCTTGTTACAGATGTAGTCTTATTGTAAATTAAATGAGTCACTATTATAGTTGTTGCTTGACTTCCCTTTTCATAATCACCATTCTGACATTTAAGTGACATAACAGGTTCATTTGTAATACCTTCATATTGATTATGCAATTGATAGTTGTTATTCAGGTGTTATTCAGGTGCTGCTCTCCAGGTGTTATTCAGGTTCTGTTATTCAGGTGTGTGCTGTGTGTTGTATTGCATTTGATTTCAACCAATTAAAGTCGTCGATGTCTCCCTGTATTCCTAACAGCAGCAGTCCTTGGTTGTGTCTTGTTGTCAGTTTGTTTTGCAGTGTGGAAAAACCATCACATGCGCACAGTGACCAACTGTTTCATTGTGAATCTCTCCTTTGCTGATGTCCTGGTCACCATCACCTGTCTCCCGGCAAGTCTTGTGGTAGACATTACAGAAACATGGTTCTTTGGAAACACTCTTTGTAAAATACTGCCTTACTTACAGGTAAGACGATGTCTCAATGTTTTTGTTTTCACATTTCCCAACTTTCACTTTATATTCAAATCATGTGCTAAATACATTTACATTTTAAAAGGTGCTCTTATCCAGATGACTGCATACATTTTTGTACTGGTCCACTGCAGGAATCAAACTCACAACCCTGGCGTTGTAAGCACAATGCTCTACTAATTGAGTTACACAGAACTGCAAAATGTGTAGACTTTACTGTGAAAAGCTTAGTTACAAGCCCTTTACCAACAACACAGAGTTAAAAAGTAAGAAAAGATTAGCAAAAAATAGGAAATAGTAACACAATAAAATAACAATAACGAGGCTACATACAAGGAGTACCAGTACCGAGTCAATGTGCAGGGTTACGAGGTAGTTGAGGTTATTGAGGTAATATGTAGGTAGGTACGGGCAAAAGTGACTAGGCAATCAGGATACATTAATAAACAGAGTAGCAGCAGCGTATGTCGAAAAGTGTGAATGTGTGCCAATGTGTGAGTGTGTGGCGTCAATATGCATGTGTGTGTGTGTTTTGTGTGTGTGAGCGTATGTACTGTAGGACAACAAAAAATAAAAGTGTGTACTGTATGAGAGAGTCATAGACCATTTAATCAACATGAAAGACAAAAGGATGGCATTGGCGTTTCTCTGCAAGTAGGGTGAGTCAACATGTTTTTTCTACTTGCAGGAACGCACACATACACACAAATCAGACCATGGACAGCGACATCATATTTAGCTTCAATTGATTGGACTAAATTGTTTTTTTGTATCTTTTAGTTGTCACTGTATTAGACTAAGCATAGGTGATTTGATGATGTTGTGTGTGTGTGTGTGTGTGTGTGTGTGTGTGTGTGTGTGTGTGTGTGTGTGTGTGTGTGTGTGTGTGTGTGTGTGTGTGTGTGTGTGTGTTGGAGTGTCAGTGTAGAGTGTGTGGGTAAAGTCAAGTGAGTGTGCATAGAGCCAGTGCAAGAATGTCAATGCAAAAGGGGGTCAATGCAAATAGTCAGGGTAGCCATCTGATGAACTGCTCAGCAGTCTTCTGGCTTTGGGTAGAAGCTGTCAAGGAGCATTCTGGTCCCAGACTTAGCGCTCCGGTACTCGTACCGCTTGCAACTTCAAGCTTGATAGTTGGTACGGAACTCCAGGGTACTGAACAGTATTCTTTGAAACACCTTTGAAGGGACCCCATGGTGATCCTTGTGCCACGGGAAAGTATTTTGCTTTCCCAGCTCAACTGCCATGGGCTTAGCCTTCAATGGATCAACATCATAATTCTCTTTTGATCCAGTGTGATGGAACCTCCACTCAGCCATATGGGGCAGAATCCCAAGCCAACCTGTGTGTCAGAGGATTAGCCTAAAGATTCAGACCTTACGGCCACTGTAATTACATCTTCCCTGTATGGTCTGAATGGCAGGCTGCCATGATAAGGACACCGCGGAGCCGACGCGAGATAAGGTGCTGTACATCTAATTATCCCATTACCCAAAATGATACATTAAGATTGAAATACTGCTATTATTTTATTAAAAACTCTATGGGATAGGTGTCCCTACACCGGGATAGTTGAGCTAACGTTCAGTAGTCTTGCTCTGATATGTCATCCTGAGGGTCTCAGAGATAAAAATGTAGCATAGTTTTGTTTGATAAAATACATTTTTATATTAAAATGTTGGAACTGTGTTCTACAGTTTTGAACCCCTGCTGTCTCTGGCTCCACACCCACCCCGCCCGGCCATCTAGATATGTGAAAGTCATAAGCTAATGATCTGTCAAGTATGACATTCCTGGGAGTATGTTGTATTATCATATCATTTTTGTATTTTCTCTATAGTTATGCACTTTGACCAATTAGTTATGTATCAATTGACCAATTCGGCACATTTGGGCAGACTTGATTCAAAATATTGGCTGGTATAGCTATGTTTCACTGGATCAATCTGAAACTTTGCACACACACTGCTGCCATCTAGTGGCCAAAATCTAAATTGCGCCTAACTGCAATATTGTGTTATGGCCTTTCTCTTGCATTTCAAAGATGATGGATCAAAAAAAATGTGTTATCTGTTACCAGATATAATGGGTTATATTCTCCTACATTCATTTCACATTTCCAAAAACCTGAAAGTGTTTCCTTTCAAATGGTATCAAGAATATGCATATCCTTGCATCAGGTCCTGAGCTACAGGCAGTTAGATTTGGGTATGTCAGATTATTATATGATTTAATAATTTATATAATTCTGCTAATACAGGACTAGTTAAGGCCCAGTGCACTACTTTTGTGAATAAATGTTTGTAATTAAAAAAAACCAAATAGTATTATTTTGTTTTGCATAGATTTTTCAGGGGTACTGCAGCACCCTCAGCACCCCTACTTTCAATGACCATGAAAGCAACCCATTGGATTCCACAACACTTCTGTTAACTACTCACCCCAATGCATTTTCAAGGAATCCAATTGGCTGCTATAGCATTAGCTAGCCTAGCATACAATTTAATTTAAAAAACGATCAGTTTTCCAATCTTCTCAATTCACCACTCATCATTTCAGTAGAATTATGAGTACATTGACATATTCCATCCCTGGACTGAGGTATGTTCCCAGCCATACACTGCACTGGGCTCTGACTGTCCACATTCTGGCACTGCACCGTTCCGAATACAGAGAAGAAATTAATGAATGTTGGATTCTGGATAGTCCAAGTATTTGAGAATATTGTCTAAAATGTTAGCCTTTTTTAAAGCTTTATGAAAAGCTCTAAAGTCTAAACAATGACCTTTCTTCAGTCTCAGTTTATTTTCATGTTAAATGGGGGCATACTTTATCAATTTGCCTTTTGAAAAAACACATGATTGCCTAACCATTGAGGAAATAACATTGAAATGATCTAAAGACAGCCTCTCAATACATGTCTGACTCATATTATTTTGCATTCATGCTGGGGACAAATACAGTGGATAGCGCCCTTACATTTTTTTGCAATGCTGCCTGTTGAAAAATATAATAGGTGGTCAGGAGATTGAGAAAGAGTTTATCAGGTTAGCTGATCTTTGGATTTCCTTAACACTGGACTGTATCCAAAACCCACAGACAAACGCCTGGAGCCCTATCAGTAAGGTCCTGGACTGAATTACTGTGTTATCATTCATGTCTGCCTGAAAGACAGTGCTGAGAGGACTACAATTACCAACAGAGGAGAGGCAGCTGGTGGTCTACCTCACCCCATCAAGAGATCCATTAAAACCATTTATAAAAGCTTTACCTGATTAGCTGAAGAAGCAGAATATTAAACTGGTTTTCTCCCCTGGCCTACTTGCAGTGTGTCAAAAGTGCTTTCCCAAGGAAGGTTGTCTGTAACTGCTGCACAAACTTCGTTGACATTTCATTAGTTACTCCAATATTTACTACAACACTGTGTGGACATCCTGCTTCTCCTAATGGCTGTGTGAAGCATGTCTGAGGTAAATTGGAATAGCTGTAGCAGCTGTAGGGCCAATTTGATGTGTCCATTGGCTATAGGATGTTAATGAGAGAGCTGAAAATGTCCCCCATCGTCAAACAGATGGCCTCAATTGTAATTCTCACAGCTCCTCTACTGTCTACAGGCTCTAATTGATATTTTTGAGTGATGGCTGCAGATATGAAAATAACATAACACTCTAAGATCAAAGTGTGTCAGCTGTTTTAAACCATTAAATGTAGTCTTATGTCAAGAACAGTCCTGTGTAGCTCATTTGGTAGAGCATAGTGCTCGCAGTGCCAGGGTTTTGGGTTTGATTCCTGCAGGGGACCAGTATGAAAGAACCATTAAGCTGTATGCACTTACTACTTCTGTAAGTCGCTCTGGATAAGTTAGTCTGAAATGTAAAAGGCCCAGGCTGTTTGTTTTGCAGATCCAGCTATATGGCACAATCTAAAATGACTTTAAAGAATACACAAGCCCCATATCATTTCCAGATTTGTGATGTCTTTCTTTTTATTAATATGAAGTTGCCAAATTATCTCTTGGAAGTGTTATGGTTAATATAATCATAAATCCCGCCACTCTAAACCGACAGAGGAAACAAGGATAACAGAAAATGGCTGGTAGATTCACATCGCTGTGATGTGATGGCCTGTGAGGGCCATGGAATTTCGGATGACGGTTGTTCGTCATCCGAATGACCGGAGTCACTTCATAACCGTTTGAATAGCTAAAAACATAACAACCAAAACACATTTCATTTTTTTAAATGCACATTTTCTCCTCTCCTCCGCTCTTGTCTGCATGTGCTGCCATAGAAATAGAATGAATATAACGGCCGTCCCCATTCAAGTCAACGATGGCATAATGGGTGGACTGTTGGCCGTTGGGTTGGTCTTAATTTAAGGTTAGGGATAGGCAGACGGTTAGGTTTTGTGTGGCTGGCTCAGTTGGTAGAGCATTGCGCTTCCATACTCAGGGTTGTAGGTTTAATTCCCATGGGGAAGCAGTACAAAAATGTATGCACTCACTACTGTAGGTTGCTCTGGATAAGTGCATCTGCTAAAATGCAGCATACATTTTACGAAGATAAATTGAAGAAATAGGCAGGGTTTATGACTTTGTGGCTGTGATAACTAGTGACGAACGCTGTGATTTGTTGATTCAACTCAACTGACATTACAAAGAATTTAATTTGATTGCATGTGCCACATCAGTTAACATCATTTGAATGAACATTCTAAATTACTATGGAAAGTATTGCATCACTACCGTAGAAACAAACTCAACCGCACGAATGGCCGGTCGTCACGTCTAGTTAGCTGTTCGCTCCACAAAAACAAAAACGGTTGTGACGGTTATTTTATTTTCATTGTAAATAAGAATTTGTTCTTACATGACGTACCTAGTAAAATAAAATAAAAATGATGAGAATGTTGACTGTTAAGGGAGTATAGACTTGTTGAATATAGAATAGGGCCCCCATAATTTGACAGTATTTCGCCATATCAACAGTAATGCCGATTTTTTTTTGTTGTCTGTATTGTGTAAACTCAGATTCATCACATAAATGTTTATATTGTAATCATCCTTTGGCTATGGTAGTTAGTCAGACTTAATCATATGTACTATACATGTATATATAATATATAATTCTAATACCCGACAGTCAATTATCTCTGTGCTTCTAACAAAGGCTGACAGTACTTAGCACCTCTGAACAGAGTGCCGGCCGTCATTTTCAAACCAAGTGCAAGTCCTTTCTACATTCTACAGAATCATGTGAAAATGTCAGCAGTCAGACGTCCCCCAGTGGGTGGCCCTAAAAGAATACTCCCCCGAACGAATGGCAGATCAACATTGTGGTCTCTAAGGGTTATCTTACCATTCTGCTTCACATCATACCAATTCTAATTAGTCCATATAAATAGTTGATGCCTTTGAGGGAGGTTGGGTGTAATCGTCCTGGGAGAAAACGGTTGCCCCTGTCAACGTCTAGATCAGCCAATTTTCCCTGTCCATCAATGTTTTTCTGCTGGCAGTGACACGTTTTCCCTGTCCATCCTTTTTCATATTCATATTGAGAAGTCTTTTAAATTCGAAAATAGATAAACAGAACAGTCATTTTCTTCTTCTCTTCTTCACAATAATGAAGAGAAAGTATTATTTTGTTTGCCCAAGGGAAATCACAGATTTTCTCTCAGCAGGTATATATTAAGTGTAGTACTTTGTGTACAGCTTCACTTTGTGCTTTAATTAAGTGCACATCCTCTTTTTCAATCTCCCAGACAATCTCCGTATCTGTGTCAGTCTTGACTCTGAGCTGCATTGCTCTCGACCGCTGGTACGCAATCTGCCACCCGCTGATGTTCAAAAGCACGGCCAGGCGTGCCCGCAAGAGTATCCTCCTCATCTGGGGGGTTTCCTGTGTCATCATGATCCCCCAGGCCATCGTGATGGAGTGCAGCAGCCTGCTACCTGAGCTCACCAACAAAACCAGCCTTTTCACCGTGTGTGAAGAGCGCTGGGGAGGTAGGCGGGCATCCACAAAATCCCTCCTCCCAATGCCACAGGAACTCGCCAAGGCACTGATACCCCAAACCAGACCAATTTCTAATACTCTAACTCTGCTGGATTGAGCTTGATTGAGAATGCCTCAAACAATTGAGTACTCCACTGGAGTAGTCCCAAAAGTATTAAGTATTAAGCCATTTAGTATTCCAGACAGCCTCGAGTAAACAGTCACTGTTTGAACCAAGGTCTGGACCAAAGGCGACAGGCATATTTCAGTTCTTGTGACTAAACCCCCCCGGAGCTGTTGTCAGATGGGGAATAATTAAGCAAAACGTTTGGAGGGGGTGTGGTATATGGACAATATACTACGGCTAAGGGCTGTTCTTTCGTATGACGCAACGCGGAGTGCCTGGATACAACCCTTAGCCGTGGTATATTGTCCATATACCACAAACCCCCAAGGTGCCTTATTGCTGTTATAAACTGGTTACCAACGTAATTAGAACAATGATAATATTTTTTTTGTCATACCCCAGGTATACGGTCTGATATACCATGGATTTCAGCCAATCAGCATTCAGGGCTCGAACCACCCAGTTTATAATTTGTGTTACACTACACCAGCTACACAAATGTGCTCTTTCTATTCTTATGGAATCAATATTTCATAGGAGCACTAGAAAAAAACATCTGTAATGTTATATACTGTAGTGTCTGCTGTGTTGACATCACTCTTAAAGGACAATTCCACCGAAATACTATCTATTGGTATTTGTTTTGTCACACCCTGACCATAGTTTGCTTTGTATGTTTCTATGTTTTGTTTGGTCAGGGTGTGATCTGAGTGGGCATTCTATGTTGTGTGTCTAGTTTGTCTGTTTCTGTGTTTGGCCTGATATGGTTCTCAATCAGAGGCAGGTGTTAGTCATTGTCTCTGATTGGGAACCATACTTAGGTAGCCTGTTTGGTGTTGGGTTTTGTGGGTGATTGTCCTTATGTCCATTTTCTGTCGTGTGTTACTTAGCACCAGTGTTAGGCTGTTTCGGTTTTCGTATTACGTTTATTGTTTTTGTATTTGATTCGTGTTCACTTTGTCTTCATTAAACATGGATCGCAATAGCAACGCCGTATTTTGGTCTGACTCTCCTTCGCATATAGAAAACCGTGACATGTTTAATTAATCCAATGTTCATGTCGTCCCAAAATGTTTTTCATGTCAGCAATCAAGTTCTCAAGATATATAACTTTCAAAATACAGAAGAGCGCAGCATCATACGATGCAAAATGCATCATACCAGCTTTTTCTGAATTTTGAAAGTTATATACTGTATCTTGAAAACTTGATTGCTGACATGAAAAACATTTTGGGACTAAATCAATAATGGACTAATGAAACAAATACCAAAAGGTGGTGGGGTTTTCCTTGAAGGGATTCTGAAGCTGTGTGAGACCAGTATCCAAATGTCATTAATCCGCTGCTGTATAGTATTCTAATCATATACTAAGTGTGGGGATAACTAGGGAATAACTAAGTAGAATTGAGAAGGTACTCACACTCAAACCATGCAGACAAAAACCTGCAGGAGGCAGAGATAAAATACTATTGGTGTTTAATTACATAATTGACCGTGAACACAAAAAGGTGCAAATCTAATGTGCAAACAGAAAGCATAGGTTTCAGCTTCATACTGTACCGTCATCTACTGTCAAGCATGTAATTACATAGCAACAATATGTTTTCTATTTGGGCTTCTTGCAAGTTCTTTCTACATGGTTGAGTGTTCTATCCCAGCCTCCTACATGTTTTCTACATGGGCGGGTACCTTTTGAATACTTACTCAATGAGTTATACAAATGTAACATCCATGTTGACACCATATTGAAAACAAGTCACTGTCTTCCTTTCATAGGAAAAACTACTATCGAACCAGACTGTATGTTTAAGGCAGTGGTGGATGGTAACACTTTAAATGGGGAGGACAGGCTCATAGTAATGGCTGGAATGGAATAAATGTAAAAATATCGAACACATCAAAGACCTGGTTTTCCATTCCATTCATTATTATGAGCTGTCCTCCCATCAACAGCCTCCCATTTATCTGTCCTACTGAATGCTTCAGGGTCAGACTGTTGAAAAATACTTGGAATGCATTGAGGGATGACAGGTTCTCCGATAAAATAGGCTTGGATGCCTCTTGATTTGCTACAGACCAATACTCTCTCACAGAAAACCATACAACTATTGGCAGCACAATTGTTTGGATAGAAAATAAATGAATGTGACAAGGCTATCGATTAAATGAGCGAGATCAAAGTTCTCCATCTCTCAAATTCGTTTTTGGGTGGAAAACCTTTGCAGGAATGTCAAATCAAATCCAAGTTTATTTGTCACGTGCGCCGAATACAACAGGTGTAGACCTTACAGTGAAATGCTTACTTACAGGCTCTAACCAATGGTGCCAAAAAAAGGTGTGTGTGTGTAGGCAAATAAAGAAATAAAACAACAGTAGAAAGACATTTTAAAAAATAGTAGCAAGGCTATATACAGACACCTGTTAGTCAGGCTGATTGCGGTAGTATGTACATGTAGGTATCGTTAAAGTGACTATGCATATACAGTATGATGAACAGAGAGTAGCAGTAGCGTAAAAAGAGAGGTTGGCGGGTGGTGGGACACAATGCAGATAGCCCGGTTAGCCAATGTGCGGGAGCACTGGTTGGTCGGGCCAATTGATGTAGTATGTACATGAATGTATAGTTAAAGTGACTATGCATGTAGGATAAACAGAGACTAGCAGCAGCGTAAAAGAGGGGTTGGGGGGGGGGGGGCACACAATGCAAATAGTCCGGGAGTCTTACGGCTTGGGGGTAAAAACTGTTGAGAAGCATCCGGTACCGCTTGCCATGGGGTAGTAGAGAGAACAGTCTATGACTGGGGTGTCCTCATGCAAACTCTCAACATTTAAGGTCGATATCTACAGATCTTAATTTGCTGTAGGATCTTAATTTGATGCAGGACATTTAAAACTTGTAGTGTTATTTGAAGTTTAAAAATATCCATGCATTATGTAAGGGATAATCAGGGAGCGGCATGTTCGTTCTATGGAAAATAATGGACGACGTGGAAGGCATTCTTTTCCAAAGAACGCATAGAGGCCCGGTTGATTGTCCCTTTTACAGTATACCATGGCTATAATTTAACACATTTGCCACTAGAAATGTTTTCATTTGCCATAAGAAATGTGTTCAACATCCACTGAAGTTTACTAGATAGCTACAGTAGTTGCCGTGGTAACCAAACAAATAGATGTGCTAATTTAGCTGACTAAACCATCAGTCTTAGCTTGCTGTTATGAAAATGAAATTCACCGATGTCAATAATGGTTTCAATCCGACTTTTGCTTTCAAAAGCAGGTCAAACATAAAACATGTAAGAAGGAACTATTGCCATTAAATTCTACCATGCGGATATTCTAGGCTTTACATGGAAATAATGTGTGCTCTGAATGCTCTTCAAGCCAATCAAAAATGAGTATCCAACAATGCCATTGTATAAAATCCATATAATAGTTTACATTTCCTGTGGCTGCAGGAATATTTTCGTGCTGTAGCAAACTGGCTCAAATTAAGATCCTACATGGCAAAATTCTTAGTGGATTCTGCTATTTCAACCACATCCATTGACGAAAGGTGTATAGAATCGAGCATGCAGCCATACAATCTCCATAGACATACATTGGCAGGAGATTGACCTTACTGAAGAGCTCAGTGACTTTCAACGTGGCACAGTCATAGGATGCCACCTTTCCAATGAGTCAGTTGGTCAAATTTCTCCCCCGCTAGAGCTGCCCTGGTCAACTGAAGGGTTGTTATTGTGAAGTGAAAACATATAGGAGCAACAACGGCTCAGCTGCGAAGTGGTAGGCCACACAAGCTCACAGAATGGACTGTCGAATGCTGAAGCGCGTAGTGTGTAAAAATAGTCTGTGCAACACTCACTACCGAGTTCCAAACTGCTTCTTGAAGCAACGTCAGCACAATAACTGTTCGTCAGGAGCATCAAGAAATGGGTTTCCAAGGCGGAGCAGCCACACACAAGCCTAAGATCACCATGCGCAATGCCAAGCGTCGGCTGGAGTGGTGTAAAGCTCACCACCATTGGACTCTGGAGCAGTGGAAACGTGTTCTCTGAAGTGATTAATCATGGCAGTTTGATGGATGAATCTGGGTTTGGCGGATGCCAGGAGAACACTACCTGCCCCATTGCATAGTGCAAACTGTAATGTTTGGTGGAGGAGGAATAATGGTTTGAGGCTGTTTTTCATGGTTCGGGCTAGGTCCCTTAGTTCCAGTTAAGGGAAATTTTAACGCTACAGCATACAACGACATTCTAGATAATTCCGTGCTTCGAACTTTAAGGCAACAGTTTGGGGAAGGCACTTTCTTTTTTCAGCATGATAATACCCCCATGCACAAAGCAAGGGCTGAATGGAAGCAAGTCCCCGTAGCAATGATCCAACATCTAGTGGAAAGTCTTCCCAGAAGAGTGGAGGCTATATCTGAAAGGGGGGACCAACTCCATATTACCGTCCATGATATTGAAATGAGATGGTGTCCACATGTAGTATATGTACAGTACCTGCATCTCAGACTTATGCAGACGTTCGCATGCTATTCAGAACTCGGAAATGTTAGACTTTCTAACTTGTTGAACACATCACGTATATAACTTCAGCCCGTTAGCAAGTCGGACATTTCTATGTTTTTTGAGTTCTCACTAGCATGTGAACGCAGTATTACTCAAGACTCACATCTCTAAAATGCAAAAGTTATCATTTAAGTTGTATGGGGACAGTTACATTGCCAGGATGCAATTTTTGCTCAGCAGTTTGTCTAAATCAGGGATGTCAAACTCTTTCCATGTAGGGCAGAGTGCATTAGTAAATTGGTATCCCCGCTCCCACCTATCTGTTTCATGGATAGAATGCAAGAATTTTGTAATATTTGCAATATTCTAATAATTCTCATGTGCCAGTGTATCGCCCAACCGTGCCATGGTGAAACTTGTAGTCCTGTAGACCTGAAATAATTGGATCTTGGAACTTGCATCCAGCCAACCAGAAAAGCAAAGTTAAGCAATTCATTCATTCTTGATAGACAGGACAATACTTGTCCTGCAAAAAAAACATTATTTTCATAGTTGAACAAATGGATTTAGCAAGCACTAGGCATTTAGAGTTAGGCTCAATGTGGAGTGGAGCTTTATAGTAATGTAATGACATCACATGCCCAACGTACCATCAAAAACATTTGGCAATCATTATTTATTTGAAAAATACCGTTTCCATAATCGTTTGTCACAATAAAGAAAGTTTGACAAAAGAATAATCCGCCCCTGTTGAATAGATATAAACATAGTAAATGTTTAGAACATTTCTCCTTTAACTGCCTTTTACATTACACATGTCGCAATGATTTCTTTTGTGACATAGAGTTTGTTGAATAAACCTGGGTCAATGGAAACTTGCCTACTTATTCAATTGCTATTTCTTAAAGTGTAGAGTGTTTTATTTGTTCCGCTGAACCTTTCTGTGATAGGAACCATAATTCAGCACAATCTGATGATTCCCTTTAAAAAAATGTCTCTTTTCGATGGAGAGTTCTGTCTTGCCACTCAATTTAAATTCCTTCACAGTAACTACAAGCTCATGCATGTTACTGATAAATATATATATATACATGTAGACATGTTTGTTTCCCCTTTGGATTTGACCAATTACCTCCACAATTCCTACAGTACCCTTATAAAAAAAGTACATAATCTCACATGTGATCAAGTGAAGTATTCCAAAAACACATGTTTTCATGTGATCTGTGATCTTACGTGAAGATAATGTGACAACATTTAAAGCAACACGTGATAACATGAAACTACACATGTGAAAACCTGTGAAACAATGTGAAGGGTTACAAAAACATTTTTTCACATGATGTAACATGTAACATTTCACGTGAAATCATGTAGTTTTCCACATGTGAAATCATGTGGTTTTTCTGGTAGCGCCTCTAATTTACATCTATGTCACAATAATTTAGCTAAGTCACATTTCATTCTCTCAACAGCTGATGTCTACCCCAAGGTGTATCACACCTGTTTCTTCATCGTCACATACTTCGCTCCCCTCTGTCTGATGGTTCTGGCATACATCCAGATATGTCATAAACTGTGGTGTCAACAGGTATCTATGTAAATTCATGTTTGTGAACAATAACAGACAACATTTGCACTGTTTCTTAGCAATCTGGCTGCTTGTTGATTCTCCACATTTATTTCTAGATCATGCAGTCACCAATTTATCAGTGTCCATTATCCTTGCAATTATTTGACAATGCACTCTCAGATTATGCACTCCACTATTCAGATCCATTCCATTGAGCTTTTTGAATGTTTTGAGTTTTAATGAGCTTGTCAAGCAAAAGCTGTTCAAAGACCACAGTGTGATCGGCTGTGGGTTGTGGGTTCTGTAAACAGATTCCTGGGACGTCATCTGTGCTACAGGGGAAGCGGACGCCCCTCCAGGGTTCCACTTATTCTCCAGGTCCTGGGGAGTCAGCCAGGGTCCGGACCAGCACAGTGTCCGCTGAGATCAAACAGGTCCGGGCCCGCAGGAAGACAGCCCGCATGCTGATGGTGGTCCTCTTTGTCTTTGCCCTCTGCTACCTGCCCATCAGCGTACTCAACATCATGAAAAGGTAGCAGCCTCTTTGCTGCTCTGTCTCTCTGTCTTCAGGATCAATAGCCATTAAACTCTAGGATTCAACATAGAGATGTTTCAATGAGTCAGAAGTTTCGATTTGGAAATGAGTCATTTGACTCAAATAATGGTTGGCATTCACAGTAGTCCCTGGTAAACATTGTGTTTACAGAAAAAGGTGATCACATTCTGAAAATGTAGTAATCTGTAAGCATTAATTTAGCATACCGAGATCACATATGTTCTGATCTATATCAATGCGGTAAGCAAACATATTTGTGATGTCTGTCTCTCAGGGTGCATATCGTTGCTGTCTGATGAAAACCTATTTTATCCAAAACAGAAGCTTTTCTGGAATTTGAAAGAATGACCGTAATTTCCCATTAATATACAATTATGAAACTTCAGAAGCTATTTTGAATATATTTTCTTGGTCATAGAGTCATGAAATGTTCAGAGTACATTGAGGGGAGTTACTGCTTTCAATAAATGTAAAATAATTATGAAAATTGGCAAAACATTTAGTTACGAGGTTTTCATCAGACAGCGACAATATATCACTTGCCATTTCTTCATAGAATGAGGTAAAATAGAAATTAGGCTAAACTATCTCTTTAATACTCCCCCACCCCCTGCAAACACCTGTCAATAAGCTATAGCTCCATTTACAGTTTCAACACACTTGGTGTCATTACAGATGAGGTCTCACTGATGTTACCTTGTCATTGCAGAGTGTTTGGGACGTTTAAGTACACAAACAGCAGAGAGACTGTATACGCCTGGTTCACGTTCTCACATTGGCTGATATATGCCAACAGTGCTGCAAATCCAATCATCTATAACTTTTTAAGTGGTGAGTTTGTCTCAAAATGCTTTGTTCATGATTTTATTGCCCCATCTGCTGGACAGTATAGTATATCACAACACACCAAGAGAGGAGCTTTGGAAGAGGGATTTGATGTCCCGGGGTAACTTGTTCAATCAATTTTAATGGTAAAGAAATGTAATACTTAAGTGGTAGCATTTTAACAGAATACCCCTTTCATATGAGGTTTGATTAGCGGTTAAGAGTGTTGGGCCATGAGGTTTGATTAGCGGTTAAGAGTGTTGGGCCATGAGGTTTGATTAGCGGTTGAGTGTTGGGCCATGAGGTTTGATTAGCGGTTGAGTGTTGGGCCATGAGGTTTGATTAGCGGTTAAGAGTGTTTGGCCATGAGGTTTGATTAGCGGTTAAGAGTGTTGGGCCATGAGGTTTGATTAGCGGTTAAGAGTGTTGGGCCATGAGGTTTGATTAGCGGTTAAGAGTGTTGGGCCATGAGGTTTGATTAGCGGTTAAGAGTGTTGGGCCATGAGGTTTGATTAGCGGTTAAGAGTGTTGGGCCATGAGGTTTGATTAGCGGTTAAAAGTGTTGGGCCAGTAACCGAAAGGTTGGTGGTTAAAAAAATGAAATCTGTCTATGTGCCCTAGAGCAAGGCCCTTAACCCTAATTGCTCCTGTAAGTCGCTCTGGATAACAGCTTCTGCTAAATTGCTAAAATGTTATGTGTTTAACAAAGTTTCGCTTTTTTCCACAGGGAAGTTTCGAGCGGAATTCAAAGCAGCATTTTCCTGTCGCTCTTTTGGACGATGTCAGAACCAAACAGAGGGCATAAGGAGAAGAATAAACACGGACAGCCGTAAATCCTTGTCCACTCAAGTCAACAACATGGACAATGTCTCACGGATATCTGACCATGTGGTTTAATCCTATACTGGGGCATGCTGGGAGATCTTATAATTGCACCATACCACCCAGGACACACTGGCATTCACTGTCTCCATGATACAAAGGTCACGAATAGAACACATTGTAACGTCAAGCTTTTAACAACAGACATCTTGAATAGACCACATACTCTGAATGGACTGAAAGCACTCAATATCCACCGACCTGTGTGAAAGCAAATCCCTCCCCTGCTGGAACTTCTACCCAGGGGAAGAGAAGTGATTTGAATGAGTCGTGTCTGTTACAGATGGATAACCGTTCTATTGGCTCCAGTCTTTGGTTCTCATCCCACCAGAGGCAGGAATTAGCACCCCATGGTGTTGTACACCTCACCAGAAAGGACAGACTGAAGGATGAATCACAATGCAAAGATTAAACCCTATCAACGTTTATTATCAAAGCTTCTTAAATCTGAAGATGGATTACAAAATAACAATTTGTTTGTTAATTAGCCACAATAGTGTACTACGTGTGTATTTGTGGTGATGTTTACTTATGTCTTAGGATGACTACTTATTATAATAATAATAATTATTATTATTATTATTATTATTGCTATTATTAATATTTGTATTATTGTTGTTGTTGATGCTGTTGTTGTTTTTTATTTTTTATTGTTATTATTATTACATTCCTATTCTATGTGTAATATCAGGTTATATGTTTACAGATATGGTATTGTACATTAACAATCCAGCCAAAGTTTGAAAATCTCCACGGATGAATACATCTACAGAGGTTTTCATGACAAGGTGGAAGGTTACATTCTCACAACCTTATATCATAAAGACAGCTTTGTTTCTAATTCAATGCTGGATCAACCAACAAGCAATCAGAATGAAATAATCCTACAAGACATTGAATTCTGATTTTAAAAAATGAACAACGTCGAAATTTGATGTGAACCCTTGAAAAGCAGTTTCTACAATCGCTTTTGTTTGTTTTGATTTCTTCTCGGGTGTTTGTTGTGATGATTTCTTATTGGTGTTTCTTATTATTTCATGTACTTTTTTAAAAGTATGTTAAGGAGTTTCCCCTAAAAATGTATCTGTTCATGTAAGTGATTGTTGTTTTTGATCTGTTTGAAGGTAAACATTTTAAACATTTATCATTGTTTGTTTGCTGTGCTTCTTGTAAAACAACATATTATGTATCAACTTTGACCTTGTATTCATCAGACCTGGGTTCAAATACTATTTGGGGTATTTCAATTACTTCCTTAACGCCAGTGAATGAACCAGTCTTTAACCACGAGCCCGTTTTCCACAATTAAGGTGCCACCAACCTCCTGTGGTTAAGTATGAACTTTACCATGATTGACGAACCAGGTTGTATAGACTATTATTTAAATGGCTGAATACACCCACCTCTTACTGACCATCACTGTCCTTATCCACTAATCATAACATTGATAAAAGCAACCTGGAGACATTGCTATGTGTTTAGTTATACAACTAATTTATTAGTGGTGTATGTATTCCACCCTGTCCTTAACATCTTTCATTGACTGTCAATCACCATGAGTTTGACAACTTTTAACATATTTCATTAGAATGAATTTGCATTACTCCCTGAAGATTCAAGATAAAAGTTACCAAGTTATTTTATTTGATAACCCAGTGCTGCATGAATAACAAGGGCATGAAATGTTTACTTTATGAGCATGCAATCAGCCGCACCTCAAACTTGCATTCACTTATCTGTTTAGCTAATCGTAGTCTCAGAAGTGTAAGTACTTAGTCTAGATCCCACCTGCAAATCTGGTTACCTTTCAACTGACGTCATAGCGATTGATACGCACCGGGGCAATCGCAGCTGCAAAGATCGGAACTGTCCACTTGAAGAGGTACCAACCGAAAGGGAAGGTGTTACCATGCAGCGAACGACAGGTGTGAAAACCGCGACGGTAATTGGTGAGTATATAAAGTCTACCGGTAATTTGGTGTATGTTTAGCTTCTTTTTTTATCGAGCCTCAAGCATGTGATTAAAGGAACGCTTTCCTGTACTACCACTTCTGTGATACCTGACCTATAAAGATAGAACGTAGCTCCCCAATGTAGAGTAAGTAGCAAAAGTGGTCAAGTTAAATAGAGTTATGATAATATCCATATGTTTAGTATTTTCATTTGCCAAATAAATGAGTGAATTGGCCGAAATGAACTTGGTTGAAATAATACTACACAATCTACTGGTTTAATCAACGCTGTTTCCACGTCACTTCAACCAAAAACATCTATGTGAAGATGCTGCATGATCATGGAAAACTGATTGAATTTGCAAAAGTAATTTAAACAATGTTTTTACCCAAAGTTTAACCTAAATCCAATGAACTTGTGATTTTGTTTGTTTGTTGATTTTGCATTGAATTAACAACTCAACAAAATGTAAATCAAAACTGGACCTTGAACTGAGGTCTGTGCCCAGTGGGTAGTTTAAAGGGGAACATAAGGACTAAAGTTTTGTATTCAATTTCAAGCAGTAGCCTACTTTGCAGTTTACTCAGTGTGAAATCCACTCATAAGAGAAGGATGGGGAAGGTGTTCTATCTACCAAAACATTGGAGAAGAGTTCAATTACTTTAAAGTTGTTATATTCAAACTTTTTTTTGTAAATATCTTCCAGTAGTTCTTGTTTACCAGATGACCAGCATCAAGATTTCATCCAGATCCACAGGCTGCTTTGCCTTTATGGAGGCATGCATATCAGAGTCAGCTTTCTGTGAGAAATCCTCTCTCAGAAACATATGTCATCCTAAAGGTAAACATTTTTTGCTGCAAGAGATGTAATCTGTTTTATTTAATTACTGGGACTTAACCATATTGCCATTATTTGAGTGAATAAAATACTATCAAGAGCCATGGAACATAAATTCAATTACAGTAGAGATAATGTTCGATTCCACCCCTGTGTGATATTGAGGAAACCTAATACTAATAAAGCAATAGCCTCAAGCCTATAGTCTTGTGTGAAAAATGGATTTCACACCTGCTATTGCCTAGAGCAGATGATGTTGTTGTCTCAACGAGAGGACAAATAGAACCTCAATGACTGTAATTCTGGGAGCTGTAGGCTACATTATTGTGGGAAATGGATTGGATATTTACATGTCCGTCTTTGGAGTCCCACAAAGCTACAACAAACCTGCCCAGAAATTCTTTGTGTTTATTCTGAGATAATCAAACAATTCATTTGGCCAATTACATGGTAGGGGGTTGCCCAGCCTTGAAAAAAAACACCTGTTGAACAGAATACATATCAGTGCCAATGTGCATCTATTTAACTGCCTTTCAAAATCCTGTTTTTCTACCTCTTTTCTTTTGTGCTCGAATCCAGATGGAAGTTGCCAAATAAAAGTCTCAAAGGTCTGTAACATGACCATCCACTCCATTCTTGATCAATATCCTACAGTGAGAGGGTGTCTGTGTGCATGGGAGGAGCCCTGTACCTCTCTGGGACTACCCACTTCACAATGCCTCCCTGAGACAGGTGCAACCATTCTCTCATACATAGTACAGATGTAGGATCTTCATTTGTTCACCCTGTTGCAGAAGAACTTTCCTGCAATTGCAGGAAATTAAAAACTTGTAGTCTATTTGAGGTTTAAAAAGGCTTCTTAAGTTGACTATTTCCACTTTAAAATTTCAGACTTAATTTCCCATAAGATACATTTATCAACCCCAACAAAAAACTCCCTTAATTATAATTCACATAATAATTCACATTTCATGTTGCTGCTGGATTATTTTCCTGTTTTAGCAAACTGGCTAAAATTAACATCCTACATCTATCTGTACATGTAGTTTTTAGTTGTCCTATCAACACTAGTATTCTTAGTTAGGAATCAATTAAGAACAAAATGAAGCAAACCTAGTACAGTAAATGTAACTCTTCTTTGGTGATACATACAGTTGACTGGTACTCCAAACTTTCGACTGGTACTGCACACACAAACACTTTAAGTCTGAAGTTTACATACACCTTAGCCAAATACATTTAAATTCAGTTTTTCATCATTTCTGACATTTAATCCTAGTAAAAATTCCCTGCCTTAGGTCAGTTAGGATCACCACTTTATTTTAAGAATGTGAAATGTCAGAATAATAGAGACAATGATTCATTTCAGCTTTTATTGCTTTCATCAATTTCTCAGTGGGTCAGAAGTTTACATACACTCAATTAGTATTTGGTAGCATTGCCTTTAAATTGTTTAAATTGGGTCAAACATTTCGGGTAGCCTTCAACAAGTTTCCCACAATAAATTGGGTGAATTTTGTCCCATTCCTCCTGACAGAGCTGGTGTATCTGAGTCAGGTTTGTAGGCCTCCTTGCTCAAACACGCTTTTTCAGTTCTGCCTACAAATGTTCTATGGGATTGAGGTCAGGGCTTTGTGATGGCCATTACTATAACTTGACTTTGTTGTCCTTAAGCCATTTTGCCACAACTTTGGAATTATGCTTTGGGTCATTGTCCATTTGGAAGACCCAATTGCGACCAAGCTTTAACTTCCTGACTGATGTCTTGAGATGTTACTTCAATATATCCACATAATTTTCCTACCTCATGATGCCATCTATTTTGTGAAGTGCACCAGTCCCTCCTGCAGCAAAGCACGCCCACAACATGATACTGCCACCCCCGTTCTTCACGGTTGGGATGGTGTTCTTCGGCTTGCAAGCCTCCCCTTTTTTACCCCGAACAGAACGATGGTCATTATGGCCAAACAGTTCTATTTTTGTTTCATCAGACCAGAGGACATTTCTTCAGAAAGTACGATCTTTGTCCCCATGTGCAGTTGCAAACAGTCGTCTGGCTTTTTTTGGCGGTTTTGGAGCAGTGGCTTCTTCCTTGCTGACATCATTTTCTGGAATTTTCCAAGCTGTTTAAAGGCACAGTCAACTTTGTGTATATAAACTTCTGACCCACTGGAATTGTGATACAGTGAATTATAAGTTAAATAATCTGACTGTAAGCAATTGTTGGAAAAATGACTTGTGTCATGTACAAAGTAGATGTCCTTACCGACTTGTGGTTGAAAAATGAGTTTTAATGACTTCAACCTAAGTGTATGTAAACTTCCGACTTCAACTGTACATTACATGTCCTTTTTACATTGCAATGCATCTGTATTTGTAGATGGTCAAGCCCTGAGCAGCTCTGTTAGACCCCGCTGGAATCCTATGAATGAACAACCAATAACCACCAGAGATAGCTGTCTCTCTGCTCTTCATAGTTGCCAGAAGTCCCACCACTGTGCGTTAGTGTATAAAAAGTTGAAGGACTCATGCCAGAAAGGAAAAAAACAGTGCAACTCTCCAAGCTCTCAGCGCCACTGTCTGTCATTGTGGATGGAACTCCAGAGCACCTCTCTGTCTAATTGTACATGCGCCCTGAGCAGAAGAAAGTGCCAAGGGATATGGAGTGTCGTGAACAACAACTCCTGCATTCAGAACGCACTGGAGGCATTGGCTTCAACGGGTCTACATGATTTAAAGGACAGGTCAAATACAAGAAAGAAGTTAACTGGTAAGACTAATTGTATCTCCTGTAATTTACAGGGTATTGATAAACTTTTATTTACTTTTAAAATGGACATAGGTACAGTACCAGTCAAAAGTTTGACATATCTACTCATTCAAGGGTTTTTCTTTAGTATTTTCTACATTGTAGAATAATAGTGAAGACATCAAAAAAATATGACATAACACATATGGAATCATGTAGTAACCAAAAAAGTGCTAAACAAATCCAAATATATTTGAGATTCTTCAAAGTAGCCACCCTTTGCCTTGATTACCGCTTTGCACACTCTAGGTATTCTCTCAACCAGTTTCATGTTTAATGCTTTTCCAACAGTCTTGAAGGAGTTCCCACATATGCTGAGCACTTGTTGGCTGCTTTTCCTTCACTCTGCAATCCAACTCATCCCAAACCATCTCAATTGGGTTGAGATCAGGTGATTGTGGAAGCCATCTTATGCAGCACTCCATCACTCTCCTTCTTGGTCAAATAGCCCTTACACAGCCTGGAGGTGTGTTGGGTCATTGGCCTGTTGAAAACAAATGATTGTCCCAATGAGCGCAAACAAGATGGGATGGAGTATCGCTGCAGAAAGAAGTGATTGCCGTGCTGGTTTAGTGTGCCTTGAATTCTAAATAAATCACTGACAGTGTCACCAGCAAAGCATTCCACACTATCACATCTCCTCCTCCATGCTTCATGGTGGGAACTACACATGCGGAGATCATCCGTTCACTTACTCTGCACACTGGGGTTGGAACCAAAAATCTCAAATTGTCCATTGCTCATCTCTTTCTTGGCCCAAGCAAGTCTCTTATTCTTATTGCTGTCCTTTAGTAGTGGTTTCTTTGCAGCAATTTGACCATGAAGGCTTGATTCACACAGTCTCCTCTGAACAGTCGATGTTGACATGTGTCTGTGAACCATTTATTTGGGCTGCAATCTGAGGTGCAGTTACCTCTAATGAACTTATCTTCTACAGCAGAGGTAACTCTGGGTCTTCCTTTGCTGTGGCGGGCTTCACGAGAGCCAGTTTCATCATAGCGCTTGATCGTTTTTGCGACTGCACTTGAAGAAACTTTCAAAGTTCTTGAAAGTTGACTGACCTTCACTAGGGGTCAATATTTTAGATAGGATATCCGGTAAGCCTCCCTTTGTAGCAGTAGGATCTCAATGTTACTACCTCTCCTTGGTAGAGCAACATGCTCAATGCCTGTGTATTTGAGGGGGGAGATTGGATGGTTGGCTTCAACAAACTGAGCTGCTACTGGATAGTCAATGTTCGTACACCTGATTGAGCTGCGGTGTTCAGCTATGTATTGTTTGAATTGTCTTTTCGTTTGTCCTACATAGGCTTTTCCACATGAACAGGTGATGAGATAGATTACTCCCTTGGTCTTGCATGAGATGATGCCCCTAACAGGGATTTTTCAACCTGTATGTGGGTGTCTGAAGAAGGATGTTTTTATAGTGCTATTACACTGTGCGCATGGAATGGGTGTCAAGAGTATCTGAGTGGGCTCAGGGGGTATATCAGATCTCACCAAACTATCTCCAATATTGCGACCACACTTATAGACCACCATCGGGGGTTCCTTGTCTCATTGTAGAATATGCCAGTGCTTTTTCAGGATTGCGTTCATTTTCTCTGAACTTTTGGTGGACTTGGTGCAAAAGACTGTTGCGTTGTTTTTCTTCTTTGGTTGAGTTTAATAATTCCTCACTTGGTTTTTGAGATATTTTCATCATTGCAGCATCAAGAGTTTTGTCCTTGTAGCCTCTCATTTTGAATTTATCTGTCTTTTTTTTTTAGCATTGCTGTCAAAATATGTCTGGTTGCCACAGATTAATTTAACCCTGCATAACTGGCTATATGGTGGACCATTCTTGATGGGAAGAGGATGCATACTATCCGCACATAGCAAGGTATTGTGGTCTGTGGGCGTTGTGTATAAGTCTGTGTGTAATGCATTATTCTCTTTCATGATCTAAGTCCATATAGCACAACAGAAGAAGAGTTCAACTGTGGATTGGAAAAGTAGCAGTCTGAAAGAATACGGTAATGAATTTTTTGTCCTCGTGTTCATACATTTAGAACACAGTTAGACGATTATAACTATTTATGTTACTGGAAATATTGTAGTTTGGGCTATAAACAATATAATTGACTCCGGAACCTTATTTTTCAGTTCATGACATTGATGGGTCCTGTTTGCAACAGATGACAATCTGCCTCCATGATGATGTCTGCAACAGGCAGATGGTTCCTCTTGTGCAGACGTGTTTGGCAAAGCAATGCAACAGCACTCGCTGTCGACAGGTCACTCAACAGCTCTACGCTGGTCTGCCATACAACATCGCAGAGATGTTCGTCCTCTGTGAATGTGACCCAGGCGATCCGGACTGTCTGCATATGAAGGAGGGTCTGCACAGTGGCACATGTGGAGAACATTTGGAGGAGGCCAGGACCCAAATCTGTCTGGAAATCTTTGACAACTCTGCAGGTTTGTATTGGACAATCGTGATACAACATTTCTATAAGTCTACAGGGGATGTTGCTGATGTTTTCATGTAGACATTGTAGTGCCTGCCTGGGTCTTTTTGCTGTATGATTTATTATATAAATATAAATGAACAGGAACCGTTTAGAAGCTCTCCTATCAAACTGCTGGGACACTGAAGACACACCATGCAGTGATTTTGCTATGGATGAATGCACTAGTCTTCTGGATCCTGCTCTTATTCTTGGAGGAGATGCAAAGTGCAGAATGGCTTTGATCGCTACCATGGGAACAACACTTCAGCATCCCTGTACATGTGGTGGACTTCACAGCAAAGACCTATACAAGTGCAACATGATGCGTGAAGTTCTTCACAACCGAACGCATTTTAGTGAGTGACGTCCACAGTCATTAACTACAACACTACTTATTGGATCATTTATACGGTGAAGTTTTTTCCCCAATGGATGTGTTTATTACATTTACATTTGACATTTTAGTCATTTAGCAGACACTCTTATGCAGAGCCACTTACATTAGTTTATTCATCTTAAGAACTAAGTACATTTTCTCTCAACAATGAAGTTATCAGCAAAGTCAGTGGGGGGAGTGGGGCAAAATAGTTTGTGTTTCTGATTTTGTGGCTGAAAACCTAACTGTTTTTAAAATGTATTTCAGTGTCACCAGTGAAGAAAGAAAGTACTCCTTATGTGCCACCTCCAATGAGTGAACCAGAATCAGGATACGAATGGTTGAGTGGTAATGTTTTAAGTTATCCTTCAACTGTAATGCTAAATGTCACCACTGTAATGGTTGTTGTGTCTATTCAAAATTGTATTGAGACAGTCAAATCAATTGGCATCCACCATGAGAGCTTCAAATGAAAGTGTGTTTTGCTTTTTCAGATCAGCTGTTGAATGTTTTTGCATACATACTGCTTGTTGCAGTAGTACTGTTGGGAGTCATGATTGTTTTTCACATACGGTAAGTAAGTATACTTTAATAATAGATGCAGGGTAGAATGTGTAAACAATACAATTGTTTGATATATTGCTTTTTTTCCCTCATAGGAAGCACAAAGGGAACAAAAAGCCTCAATTTCACCCTCCTGATAAAAATTGTGTTGTAATTTTCTGACCTTGACACTCAAACGCGTGTATCTGTGTATATATTATGCATATGATTATGGTACAGTATGCAATGGTATATGTCTGATAATGCAGAACCTGCATTTTCTGATCTAATTTAGATTTATTGGTATCTAACAGCTTTTTGAAAATACTACTTGATCAACATTTCCTTAGCTACTTATACTAATATGTCATAACATGACTCTGTTTTAAGATAATTTTGTGCAATTAAAACAAATGTACGGCCATAAGCTATTTCTGCTATCCTTGTTAGCTTGAGTGTCAGAACACAGTGGCGTGGTTTATGTGATAACTCCTGGAAAAAGCTGATAGCGCTCTAGTAACTGGTACACAATGCAGTCAGTAAGGGACATTATACAACTGGTTATGTCAACAAGGCAATGATGGTCAAATATTGACTCATCCCTTTTAAGTGATTTTTTTTTCTTGTCTCTATTGTCACTCCAATGCTGTAGAGCTGATTCAGCCTTCTTATAAGAAAAACATATCTCTATATATTTTTACAGCCTTGTAACCATCCTGTTTCCCCAAGGGAGCAAAGACAACAAGATCTTTGTTGTATGTTAACATGTGCAATGTATTACCGGTAACCAACATGAGTTAATTATATTAGCAATATGCTAGCTGGCTATACAGAACGTGTTAGAGAATTGCATAATTAGGTTGATATATGATGGCTAACGTTGCTATGCAGCAGATGTTCATGTTTAAGGTCACATCTATGACCTGTCTCAAGTCTGATAAGATGCATTGCTTTGTCATGTCCCCCTTTTCTTGGAACCTCAACAGCTTTGTCATGTCCCCCTTTTCTTGGAACCTCAACAGCTTTGTCATGTCCCCCTTTTCTTGGAACCTCAACAGCTTTGTCATGTCCCCCTTTTCTTGGAACCTCAACAGCTTTGTCATGTCCCCCTTTTCTTGGAACCTCAACAGCTTTGTCATGTCCCCCTTTTCTTGGAACCTCAACAGCTTTGTCATGTCCCCTTTTCTTGGAACCTCAACAGCTTTGTCATGTCCCCCTTTTCTTGGAACCTCAACAGCTTTGTCATGTCCCCCTTTTCTTGGAACCTCAACAGCTTTGTCATGTCCCCCTTTTCTTGGAACCTCAACAGCTTTGTCATGTCCCCCTTTTCTTGGAACCTCAACAGCTTTGTCATGTCCCCCTTTTCTTGGAACCTCAACAGCTTTGTCATGTCCCCCTTTTCTTGGAACCTCAACAGCTTTGTCATGTCCCCCTTTTCTTGGAACCTCAACACCTTAATCCAGATGTCTACAAAATTGATGCTGTGTTTATGGCAATGGGAATTTTGTCTTTTTTTAACATTCATAAAATATATTGGTAATGTGTGTCAAAAAGATTATTGTGCGTTTAATCCTGTGATACTCTCCCAGTAAGATATTTAAAGGTTAACAACTGTTTGGATTGATCTCAAGTAAAATAATAATTGAAGTAATACAATATTGTCACAAGATAATAACAAAGCGAGGCCTTGATTTTTGGGAAAGGCTGTGCTGAAGGGGCCAGTAGATGATTAGATAAATATTAGATATGCAGGCAGCACTGTAGACAAACATTGAAAGCTTAGAATGTCATGTGTAATCTGAAACCTACATTAATCTAGCTCTTTAACTGCAAACAATTTTATTTAATCAACCTTTATTATCTTTATGTAGTAAACATGTTGGATTCACAGTGGTTTGCCAGAACACATCAGTTTTTTTCTGTTTATATTTCCTCCAATCCAACTACAATATAAAAAGGGATACTATTATTTATGTTATCATGGCTTTCTAACAAATCAGACTTATTCAACCACCCTTCTTTAAATAACTATTTATTTAATGTATAATATAAATGTCACTTCCTATTGCAAGATGAACCCATAGAATAACGTCACTACATACATTGAATGTATTTCTTCTTATTATTGAACTTTGTCACATAATGCTTCACATTGAACTGCATTCATTACTATTGAAATGCAAATTAATAAAATAATTTACTTGTGTATATTGACATTTTGTAAGGCGTTTAAAAAGGAGTACAGTCTAGTGGAAGGGAGGTTAAATACTTTGTTATACAACAAAGTTCATGATATTGTTCGGTGTTCTTAGAGATGCTGTATGTTCAGAACGCCTACTTCAACTAAAATAAACGGTTAAGGTAAAATACATTTGGCCCCTCTGACTATTGCACATACAATAGGTCAACATAAAGCTGCCGCCTACTGTGCTTTTAACTCTACAGAATAAAATGAATAGTCACAACCATCTATATGGTTTCGAATGGGGTCATGCACTGGTGAGGATGAATTGTGTTACTATTATTTGTTTGACTCTGCATCGTTGTGAAGGGCTCGTAAGCAAGCCTATAAGCAAGTCTATATCAGTTGTATTTGGCACCTGACAAATAACATTTGCTGACAAATCAATATTTTACATGTGGAGACAGACAGACTTCCATGTTAATAGAGCGAAGGACTTGAAGGACATTTTGAGGGAGAAAAATACATTTTGAGGGAGACCAAATACATTTTGAGGGAGACAAAATACATTTTGAGGGAGACCAAATACATTTTGAGGGAGACAAAATACATTTTGAGGGAGACAAAATACATTTTGAGGGAGACATAGTACATTTTGAGGGAGACATAGTACATTTTGAGGGAGACCAAATACATTTTGAGGGAGACAAAATACATTTTGAGGGAGACCAAATACATTTTGAGGGAGACAAAATACATTTTGAGGGAGACCAAATACATTTTGAGGGAGACAAAATACATTTTGAGGGAGACCAAATACATTTTGAAGGAGACAAAATACATTTTGAGGGAGACATAGTACATTTTGAGGGAGACATAGTACATTTTGAGGGAGACCAAATACATTTTGAGGGAGACCAAATACATTTTGAGGGAGACAATGATCGACACTCACTGGTTTAAAACCCAGCAGGACTCTCCTGCTGAGCTGGAAATGAATGGGAAGAGACCCCCACAGAAACACCATGAATAACTTTCACAGCTTAGTGAGGAGTCGTCTCTATCTTTCACCTCCTACCAGACAGACTATACGTGATAACTGGAAGAGGTGTTTTGGTTAAAAAAGTTCCGTTATTTCTTGAATTTAAGTTGGTCTTATCCAACAACGTTTTAATAAAGTGCCTCTGCTCAATGGCCATCAATTGTGGTTTAAAAAAGTATGTATATTGCACTTTGTATAGAATCATGGGCTATCTATATGCAGCATCAACACGACAAAACACTGTGCTAAAGGGAAAGGTCTTTCTCTTCTTCTTGTATCAATGCACAGATTAATCACAAGGACTTGCTTCTTGCTTGGGCTACCTTGGAGTTGGTCTTGCGATTTAAGGCTTTGCAGATGAATTCACCTGCCTCTATTACCTTGGAGAGATCGACTCCCTGGAATGAAAGAAACAAGGGATCAAAGAAGCAGGAATGGTACCCTGCCAGCAGGGGGAGCCATTGCAGAATAAACCGTTGTGAAAATAGAAACAGCAGGCCTACCAATACACATGACAGTTATGCAACAAAAAAAACTTGACTAATGTAAACAAGGCCGATCCTCTATCTGAAGCTTTCTCAAATTAAAGAGAGTGAGCTGTATTTTCCCTAGCGATTACAAAGCTATTTTAAAGTGCTGTTTTCAGGTTGTGTGTGAGGCAACACTCACAGTTTTAATGCCCATGCCATGGAGCATATAGAGAACATCTTCTGTTGACACGTTACCAGAGGCTCCCTGGGCATATGGGCTCCCGCCCAGACCTGCTACAGATGAGTCCACCGCACAAATCCCCATCTGAGGTGTACACACACACACAGGAGAGACATTCAGCAACCACACGCACAGAGCAAGCAGATGGCAAAATCCCATGTAGAACAATGTCCCCTGTTCTCCTGTATTGTATGTGTTGGTACAGCGTGCCTTGCCAGGGCTGTGGTGATGTTTTACAGACAGTTAGGATAACTGTGGTCTTCATTTCTCGGAGATGAGTGGGCGCAAGAGCCTGGTGTCCCCCACAGTTCAGCTTACTCATCCTCTTTGTCATACTAAACCAGTGGCACATCATTTGTTTTTATCAGACTCTGTAAATGCAGAAAGTTCCATATTGTTTTACCATGTTTTCTGATCCTCATGGTAACGTGTGTTAAACTGCACCACCTCTTGTGACCTCTTAGTCTCAAAATACACATTTCTGTTGACTTTTTACTCAATTGTTACTCACTTTTAACAAGACTGTTCTACACATATATTTTCTTGGGTCTTTTGTCTATAACTCAAATACTTATAACTTTATACATTCATTGAATAATTATTATTTCTACCTACAGTAGAAGGGAGTGTGTTACTAAGCTCTGGGGTTGTTTAAATTCAGGGCAATAACTCAATTTCAATGACATCAAGACACCCTCTGCTGTCTTTGAGTATAATGTCTCAATATTTTCCATGTCCTGAAAAAATAGGATGTATCCATATGTAGAAATAATTACATATAAAATGTATGTCTTGTTTTGTTTAATATCTCTGAGTTCAAATTGGTTCATGCAATGTCCACAATAAAAGTAATTGTCAGAGAGAGTTCTACTTTCTGTGGGAAAATGCTTTTTACTGCCTACGACACCAACTGTCTGGCCTCCACATGAGAATTAATGATGCATTGTTGAGCTTATTGTTGGACCATGGTACCAAACAGCCAGAACATGTTGCTTAGCAAGGGATAGGCTCACTGATTTTTGGTTGAACTAGTGTTGCAGGAAAGAAATGCCTTATCGTAGTTAAACATTCCGAAAACATCCACCTCATGTGATCTTGGGGAGAATAATCCACTTTATCATGATAAGAATGTTTTTATCTTTCATATGGAATGCAACATCACTGTATAAAGAATGCAGAAAAGCATAAAGATTTGTTGTTGTCCTTTGTTGTCCCTTCAGACTTTAAGCAAAGGAGACCGGAAGTACAGCTGAAAGTGACAGTTTAATTCCAAGTTATGAAGACCTCAAAAACACATGAACGCGGAACCATTTGTCTTAAACACACCTCGCTAATTTGTCTTCCATTAAACTTTAACCTTTCAGAAAAAAATCATGAGCTTGTTTCGTCCAAAATGTTGATGTCATAAAAACATCTTCAGTCCGCCAGACAAGTTTCATTATTCTTGTCGAATACATTTACGTTTCATTAAAGACAATATGAAGCATAGAGACGTTTTCCCAGATGTTAACTCTCAAATCATGGGATATGCTCTTGTTGTTATGTTGGGTTTTAAACATGATTTATATGCTCCAACATAGAACCTGAGTTTTATACAGTTTATCAACTGCCACGTGTTAAAACCTTGTACACAGCTTCACTTATTTTCAGGATGGGGGGAAATTACTATAGAATATGCCTCTGAGGACCTCAGGCCTCAAAGCCATCAGGTTATTTACAATAGACTTGGAACGTTTTGGGACAAATTATGAAATCAAGCAGGACCAGTTCCGTGCATAAGAGACATAAGCGGTAACTTAGGGCCCCCAGCAGCTAGGTGGCCCATGACCCCAAAAAACATTACTTTCTAGGAAATCAGTCGGGATCTCAACTTCAGAGGTAGAATAGTAGAATACACAAGGTGCAAGTGCGAAATCTGGTTATATATCAGCAGTTTTTTATCTTGTTATGTCAGTCACTGAGAGTGATTAAATTAGCCATGTCAGCTAACAATTTTTAGATTGGTAAGTTAGTCTAGCCAGCTATCTAAACTTGTAGTAATCATGTCCGAATACCGACCAGGCATGCAGCGCACGTGCCCAGGGGCCCTAACCTCAAAGCGGCCCACAAAGAATTTGTTAGTCACTTTCACTCAGATCATTACGGTGTCTTTAGAAAGTATTCACACCCCACAACTTTTTTGTTGTGTTATAAACTGCATTTAAAATTGATTAAATAAAGATTTTGTGCCTAGACACAATGCTCCATAATGTCAAAATGGAATTATGTTTTCATTTTTTTTATATAAGAAATGTATACAAAATGAAAAGCTGAATGTCAGTAAAGGAAAGAGAGGTACGGTATTCAGCCCCTTTGTTCTGGCAAAGCCTTAATAAGTTCAGGAGTAAAACTCTGCTTAACAAGTCACATAATAAGTTGCATGAACTCCCTGCGTGCTTAGTAGTGTTTAACATGATTTGTGAATGACTCTCTCATCTCTGTACCCCACACACACAATTATCTGTAAGGTCTCTCATTTGAGCAGTGCATTGCAAACACAGATTCAACCATAAAGATTAGGGAGGTTTTCCAACGCCTCACGCCAAGAAGGGCATACATGGGCATACATTTTTGAAAGAGCAGACATTGAATATCCCTTTGAGCATGTTGAAGTAAT